>NW_021319483.1:742582-928404 GCF_001605985.2 Dendrobium catenatum | reverse complement strand
TATAATGTAAATTTTGCATATAATTTATATGAATAAATCATATATAATTAAATATGTATCATAAATAAGCACGTTTTTATATTAAATCTATAAAGTAGTTTTATAATAAATTTGAATTAAATTTTAAAATTGAATATGTTTAAATTAAAAATTATATAAAATATTAATAATGTTTAAATTCAGTTTATTTTTTAATAAAAAAGTTATATTATTATATGATTTTTATATCATCTAAATTGTATTTATTACGTCATCCGATTCGACCCCGGTCCGACCGGTTCGACCGATCGAACCGTGAACCTCTCTCTCTACCGGTTCGTTGCCCGGTCCGGTTTTCACAACCTTGATCAAATGAGCAAAATCTAATAATAAAACATATTAAATTGGCAATGGTAAAGAGATTAAAACTATAATAAATATTCTTATACATAATTACTTTAAAATATATTAATTAAAATAATTATATCATTATATTATAATAAATTAAAATATGTATATTATAATATTTATCAATTTTATAATTAAATATTAATCAAATTTTTATTGAGCTTATTCATGCGTTCTGAATTGAACACGAATCAAGCTTCTTATCGAGCTTAATGATGAGCATGTTCACAGACTTCAAATGATATTGTTCTTGAACATAAATGAACCGAACATATTAGTGTTCAAACATGTTTATTTAAAGATCGAGTATTAAAAATTTTGTTCAAGTATACTTGCTTAGTTAATCGAACCGATTGAGTAACTCATCGAACGTTTGATTCACTTGCAGCACTATAAATTAATAATACTACCGAGTATGGCAATACGACTTCAGCAATAAAAATAACTTCCATGAAAATGCTTCCACTTTGATGTATATTTGGTGACATTCTAATCACATATGTCAATAACCATGGAAAAATTAAGGCCCTCGATGTGTCTTTAATTAGCAGATCGAACATTAGCAGCATGAAAAACAGAAATAAAGGCCTCCAAAGTCGGAGGTAACAACAAACCGATCAGGCATTGATTGAGAACATGAATAACAATCAGCAGAGGTTTACTACGCTCGCTGCAAAATAAAATATGCATATACTATAAAGATTTGCATGATTTACACATCTCCAAAGGTTCCCAACACAGCGATGTCATCCTCCTAAGACCTCGATTCCAATGCTCGAAGTATCTTCTTTCTTGGACCC
Organism: Dendrobium catenatum; assembly: GCF_001605985.2. NCBI lineage: Eukaryota > Viridiplantae > Streptophyta > Magnoliopsida > Asparagales > Orchidaceae > Dendrobium > Dendrobium catenatum. Next base: position 927,217 of record NW_021319483.1, on the reverse strand, counting down.
TGGAACAACCAAATTAGATAATATGAGGAATGTCATGTTAGGAAATCTCAATCAAACATAGAAAGGGAACAGCTAGAGACCATTATTACTACAATAAAACTGTTTTTTTGATCATAGAAAAATACTACCATCAAGCTTCATACTTCAAATCCAACGGCAAGTTAAGCAGTTATGAAAAGCATTCAGGAGCTTGGTGAAAATAGGAAAATATAGCAAGGGAAGAAGATTGAGTTCTGTTAATTCAGTAGATTGTAATAATGCAGCACAGTAAGAACAATGAGACGTACTCAATAATGTAGCACAGTTGAAGCTTATTCGAGTGAAGGATATTCTGAAACAAAGCAACAAGAAAACGTAATGTGAAACCGGCAGACAAGCTCGTCTATTATAACGGTTTATTTGTTTGTTTAATGTCGAAAAAATATTTTGGAAAAGGGTAATTTATTAGTTTCCCTCATTTGGTTAAAGTATTTCAAGATCAATATTCATTTTAAAATCTACAAACTTCAAGATCCTAAAAATGTGATATTTATTTTTCACACAAATCTAAATCATTACTCTTCAAGGGAATTTTGACTTTTTTGTCTCATTCAAGCTAAAATTAGTCAAATATGCTCGCTATTTATTTTTTGATAGAAATATGCCCAATAATTCAATTCAGTAAAACTACTACTACAACAACAACATCAAGTCTTATCCCACTACATGGGATCGGCTACAGAAATCCTTTTGTTCATCGTGTCTGATTAAGAGTCAAATTCTCGTTTAAATCTAATAAAGAAAGATCATTTCTAATATTTTCTAATAAAGTCTTTTTAGGTCTACCTCTACCTTTGTTAACTTAAGTCAAATCTAATATATCTACTCTCCTACCAAGATCAACGGAAGGCTGATGTTTTATGAGACCAAACCATCTAAGATGACTCTCTCTAATCTTATCTTCCATTGGAGCTACTCCAAATCAAATATATGCTACCAATACACTATTAAATCCCACTATATAGGAAGAATAACATCTCACTGTTAAGTCATTATTGTTTTCATTAAGGGAATTTTGACTTTTATGTCTTATGCTAGAGAAAATTAGCCAAATATGCTCCTATTTATTTTCTTAAGAAAATATACCCAATAATTCATTTCAGACAAAAATATCATTCCTATTCTTATATCCATGCTATATAGGAAGAATGATAGATCACTTATCTACACTCACTTTCTTCATTATTGTTGTCATTATACTTTCATTTGAAATTTCTTCGCTCAATAGAGTTAGATTGCATCCACACTACACCACAATAAGAAAAAATTGTTCATCGGTGACTTCAACAAATATAAGTATGATTTTTAAATGTTTCTATTGTGCATAATAAAATTTGTCATTTTAATGGAGCACTAACATAAAGCGAGAAAGAATATCTAAGAGTACTTGAAATCTTAATAAAACATATGTTTAAACTATTTTCAAACCATACTTGTCAATGGCGCAGAATGGTGCGCGTCATGGCACACGACGCGGTGCGGCGCACAGGTTCAAGTTAGCATGCGCCATTTGCGCCATATCTGTGCAAAGGTGCATGGCGCATGATGCATGGTGCACGGTGCGTGCAATTTAAATTTTGATTATATAATTTTAATTTCTAAATAATATAATAATAAATTTTATATTATTAGTTATTTATTTATTAACTAAATCTAAAAGCATCACGTCTGAACCCTCTGCAGGCCAGATCCCTGCAGTCGAAGCAGCAATATCACGCCCGCACGGATTTCGCCTCCCTCATGCCCGATTGAAGCCGCAAACCTCACGGATGCTCGATTCTGCAATTCCGCATAGGATTTAGCATGGATTTCGCCTCCCTTCAAGTGTCAGCATAATCCTTCCTTCCGCTCCCTTTACGGGTATTCACAGCTCTCTACTTTTCTCTAACTTCTCTCATTTATTTTTGTTATACACCCGCATATCTCCTTCCTTGCTTTTCCCTCTTATCATTTTCCTGTATTATTCGATTTACAATGCCCTTCTTGAGGTTCTTGCAGCTATTAAAATGAGCGAAAGTTTTGAATTCATGATTTTCTAGTAACAATAGAGTCTAACAGAATCATTGCTCCACACTACCCTCTATTATAATGATGTGAATGAAAAGCATAATATCGGTAAAATTTATAGATATGTGACAATCGATAGCATATGCCCTTAGAAATTCTTGTATTAAAATAGGTTTGATTGTTTTATTTGTTTAGATTTTCTTGAACATGCTTGCTCGAATGTATTGTTGTGCATAAAAAAAAATAATAATAATGTTATCAGCCTACCATAAACAAAATTTTCATGCAAATATCTATCAAACACCTACTTTTTTAATAATTATTTTTTATTTTGCGTCGTGTTCAAAATGATGCTCGATACACCTTGTGCTATGCGCCATGACTCCAAGGGTATGTCATTCGTCGTTGACAATATGATTCGGATATGTTAAAACAATTGTTCACACATTGTTCAAATAGGGCTCAAACAATGTTTGAATTTTCCTCAAATATGATTCAAATCTTATTTGAACCTTATTCCAACCTAGTTCTCTTGATATGGAATTCAAATTAGTATGCAATCAAAAGCGAGGATTTTTTGGTCTAAAATAAAATCTCTGGCCTATTCATCCAAGTAAATCAACAGTGTGCAAATTTATCTAATTATGACTATTATGCAGAAGTGAAATTTCCGCTCATTAAATTTTTTTGGTATGTAGGACTCATTTAGTTGCTTGAGAAGTAAGAATATGTTTTTTTAATTAGTGATATTCTTAGATTCATTATTCAGTGGATGTAGCTAGAAATCAATAAAAATTAACACTCAACAAATAAATTGAAATTTTCTACGTGAGAATTTTAATTTTACACACAAAATGAATGCAAATAAAATTATCATTTTCAAACACATGTTTTCATCTACAAGCAACAAAATGAGTCTTAAGAATCAATAATGCATAGGCCACGGAGGTGGAACACATGTTTTCATCTACAAGCAACAAAATGAGTCTTAAGAATCAATAATGCATAGGCCAGCCCCCCCCCCCCCAAAAAAAAAAAAAAATCTTAAGAATCAAAAGAAAAACGTTCAAATGAAGCACAAAAAATTTCACCAAAGAAAGGAGAACTTACCATCGGAATTCCTAGGGCCTTAAGATCAGATTCAGTCATGTGCATAAGAGCTGCCATATCAACCTATAAACGAGAACTTGTTAAACTCAAGGCATTTAAAGAACATGAGTTTAACGGAAAGGTAAAACTTGAGGGCCTACCTCCTCAACCTTAAACGTTATTATGTATTTCTCGAGGCCAAGTGACTGCAAAAATACTTCTACTGATGACTCAGACTGCAATTTTATATAAGATATGTGAAAAACACTTGAGTAATAAATTCATAGTTGGCTAGTAAAGAGAAACATAATGTAATTGCATAAAGCAAAACAAGTTTGTGATGTATCATACAGTAGACATGATCAATAATTCAAATTGAAATGGCAGATTAAAACAAGTATGCCAAAGATCAAAACAGTAGATAGCAAAATATTTTTTGCACTCTATTCATCCTAGTTTTAAATCATTTTATCCGCAATCAACTTTGTTTTCAGCTGTCGCTTACATCTTTGTAGGCCAGAATTTGAAAACACAATATAACACATTCGTCTTATTTTATATGGTTTTACATTAATAACCACTCACATCTTTAGAGCTCTCATTACTTCAATCATAATATTTTTTCACTTTTTTGTTGCAGTTATTGTCTGTAGAGGCTACCTTTATCTATAAGGAAGTCATGGTCGGGTGGTTTGAAGATCGGGATTAAGGACATAGGAGTTGACTTCATCCCTAAGCAGTTCTTCAAGACAATGAGGTAACAGAATGCTTGATTTTCAGCAAAAAGATAACATCCTCGAGATGAAGACTTTTTTAGAGTTCAGATAATAACACTTGTACCTATGTCTTTAGTTGAGTATCCTACGAAGATGTATTTTATGACAATTGGATCGACTTTGTGTTTTGATGATGTTGATGGACATAGGAAAAACTCCCAAAGCTTTTAGTGGAAGCAATAGTGTTATATGCTAAAAAACATCACCCACCAACAACGGTCCCGTTAACCCCCGTCTTCAACAAACTACAGTCTAATCAACCGCCGTCGTAGGTCGACTACAGTTCCTCTGACCCCCGTCGCCCACCGACTATGATCCCTCAGACCCTCCCATACGACACCCGTCTCCCACTGACTATGGTCCCTATGACTTACAATATTTTACACAAACTAGAACTTATTTGTTAGCATGGGTGTCAAAAATTAACACGACCCGGACCCAACCCGAAAAAATCCGGGTTCGGGTCTACTCGTTTGTAAAATAGGTCAGGTTCAGGTTCGGATTTCTTACTCGTATGAAAATCAGGTCAGGTTTGGGTTGACTCGGGGGTGACCCGGATCCCTGCGTTACGCCTCGATCCCGGATCCTACCGCGAACTTAAGTCCCACACTCGCGCCTACATCACGGGGACCGCTGCCAGCCGGCTCAACCTCACATCTATCTTGCCGTTCGCGGCTCGCCTGGTCGACCTGCCTCCGACCTCCGCAGGAGCTACACCCACACCATGCCTTGACAGGTCAACCCCGGCTCAACCCGACTTCACCTGAACAGGAGCACCACTATTCAACGCCGCCTCTAGCCATTTACATCCGCTGGCACCACTCTCGCGCCGCACCCTGCATGTGCGACGAGCGAAAACCCGTTGTGTTCTAGGTTCGCGGGTCGAGTTGGGTCGAGTTAAGCAGTAACCAGCACGAGTGGGGTCTGGGTTGGAATTCCTAACCCGTTTGCAAAATCGAGTCGGGTTAGGGTTAACTCGTTTTGACTCAAGTCATTCGGATTGGACTCAAACCCGACTTGTTGACCTGTTTTGACACCCTTGTTTGCTAAGATCACCAACTCTAGTCTTAAGTTAGACCATTAGTGTATTTTGGTGTGATGCGGATACCTTTGCCTGGAGAGTATATTTTGTGTGTTTGTTTACTTTCAATACTCTGGATGTCATGGCATACATAATTATTTTTCTGTTGGTGCACTTTAGTTTATTAAATTACATACGCATACACTATATTCATACATGCATATGTATTTATGTTGTCTTTTACTTTATCGTAAAAAAAGGCAAAATAAAATATATAGGGAATGCTTGTAAAATTATAAATTCAAGGTAGAATGTAACTAGGATTGAATGTAAATGGTAAAGTGCTCATTGTATATTTGTATATTTCAATTTCAAGGGTTGTAAAAATGTTCAAAAATGTTTTCTTACATAAATAAATTAGGCTCCAAAAGATAATTCTCTTTCCTTTGAAGGGTGTTCTCTTTTGGAACCCTATAAAAGACTTGGAGCCAGAAGAAAGTAAGCAAATGTATTTGAACTTAAACTCATAGGAGTAGAAATTCAAGCATTTTGTGGTGGAGCATGATCACCTTAATTTCTTGCAGACGCCGAGATATATCCATGTTTTCAAATGAATGACTAAAAATATTTTATTTATGCATTTGCTTCATGCATCATCATACATGGCGCTAGCTAGATTCACTTGAATATTTTGTATAGCCCTAATTTGAACCTATGAATTAAAATCGTTGACTCACTAGGATTAAAGTCATCCTATTTTGCATTCATGAGATAATTGATTGTGTTTAGGATGTTAGCTAGTAGTTCACTTCAGGCAAGCATAAGCTCAAATTATACTTCCCCCAGTGTGTCTTCTCTAAATACTAAATGAATTCTAGATTTGTAGTCTCTTTTTAAATGTTAAATCAATATTTGATCTTCTAAACTCTTTTTTTTTAATCAAATATTCATACATATAAAAAACAAATCTAATATTCACTAAAGATAAATAAAAGAATTTATTCCCATTGGATTGGAATAATTTAGGAACTCGCACTATGCACCAAACCAATAAGAGAATAAAATAGCAATATTAATCGAGAATATTTTTAGGTAAGGCCTGAGATGTAATTAACCACTAGGGCTTGCGCCTATGAAAAATCAACACCCACATCAAATAAACCACACTCGAGCAAATATATCGAATGGGAGAAATCTTGTGACTGTCGAGTTATACATATTATCCATCGAGATGTGTAGGCGAAAGCTACTATTTTTCATGAATAATTGTATGTATAATTCTACATGCTCTTCCATTGGTCTGCTTGCGTAGAATGTAAAGATATACTACCATTTTGTCCTACTGAATAGTGTGATATGAATCTTTGCATTCTAAACTCCACAAGCAGTATCCTTTTGGAGACCCACAATGATATTCATTAGTTAATTAATTCAAATCTTAGTGAAAGGTATGCAAAAATAAAACAAGCAAGCAAAGGGAATACAATATAATATCCCACATATATCCATGCATTCTATATCTAAGGGTGTCAATATTTGACACAACCCGAAAACCCAACTTGAACTCGACACAAAAATTTTGGGTTCGAGTCAACCCAACTCCAAAACGGGTTGTGTTCGGGTCATGATTTTTGACCCGTTTCAAATTCCGGGCCAGGTTCGGGTTGACCTGGAAACTCGAAAATGACCCGATTTTGACCCGGGATCTTGTTGTTCAGCGTATTTACGGGATTTGTCCATGCTTCACAGCGAGAAACTTCGTTGCTTCCGATCAAAATGTTGCAACTTCTGATCTGATGGGAAGAAAACGTCGTCTGTGAAGCAAAGTCGAACAACAACGACGAGAAAGACAAGATAAATAGAGCAAGCGAGTTTCTGTCGTTGCTTCTGATCAAAATGTTGTAACTTTCGATGTGATCGGAAGGGAACGACGTCCGTGGAGTGGAGCAAAGTTGAACAACAATGACGAGAAAGAGAAGATGACAAGAAAACTGTAAAACCCGCTAAATGCCGTTTTAGGATTTCACACGCTTTCAAAGTGCCGCGACTAATTTTAAGTGAAAAATTTTGAAGTCGTCGGATTTCGATGAAAATAATTTTATAAATAGAGCGCAAAATTCTGATCGTTTTGAGGTATAGAACCCATAGCGAATTTTGAGCATTTTGGGAATTAAAATTTCTAGAAAACCCTTATTGATGATTTTGCCCTTGGTATCTCTTGAATAGGGGAGATGTTTAAGCTATGTTGCACCGATACACCTATTTATGAAGGCGTGCTGTATCCGATACACCGATACACCTCTGATACTCCACCGATACGTGTCGGATACACCAAAGACGTATCCAATTAAAATACTATTTAATTTCAAAAGGATACGCGTATCCGATACACGTGTCCATTGAAAAACAAAAAGAAATCCAGAAAAAAAAGATGTGTCGTATTTACTTCCGCGGTTGCGAGCAAAGTTCTCTCATTTCCGAGATGGATTTGAGTCTCTTTATGATATGAGAATATTAGAAATTACTAATCTTTCACTTGATGAGCCTGAATTAAAAGCTATGATATTTATTGAAGATGATATAGAAGTTCAAAGACAAACCACTGAAGAAGCTAATCATATTATTCCTTATATTGAATAGTTGAAACTTTATGTGCTAGACAATTTATGTTTATGCTTTTGTTGTTGTACTAGACATTTAATGCTTACTTATATTTTTTATATTTTGATATTATAAGCTACAAGGCTACAAATAATGTTGTTGTCATTTTTTTTTGTAATTTCAAATATTATTTGATTGATTTCTTAATTTTTATGTATGATTTATAAATTATGATGTCGTGTCCGCGCCGTATCCGTATCCTGTATTTTTAAGAATTAGCGTGTCCCGTATCTGTATCGTGTCGTATCCGTGTCGCCGTATCCGTATCGGTGCAACATAGTAGTAAGGGCATAGAAGTAATTAGGCTTTTATTAGAAGAGCCCCATTCTAATTAGGGGACGAAACCATTCGGTCCCCATTTCCCCCATTTCGGCCGAACCAAACGGGAGAGGAAGAAAGGGGCGTGGGTAGGAGGCGTCTCCAGTGAGCTCAGGGGCGGTTTTCGGTGGCCGTTCGTGGAGGGGATCGTAGGGAAATCCAAGAGAAGGCTAAGGTATGTGTTTTGCAAGTGTTTCCCCTCCTTTTTCATGAGTTTTTCTAAGGAAGGGAAGTTAGGGTTTTGGGGAAAACTTGAGTTTTGTTTAATATTTCTTTGAGAAAAGTTTAGGGAAAGGTGAGAGAGTGTTTTTGAACCTAAATGTATATCGTTTTCCAAGAGAAAAATAAAGTTTGAAAATTAGGGTTTCCTCAAAATTTTTTTTTTCTTTCGAAATTGCTTTGTAGATTGGTTCTTAATGACATTAGCAGTATTGTAACAGAAAAATATTGGGTTATTGTGAAGAAATTTTTGAGTTTGGAAATTAAGGTTTTTCCTTAATCTTGAAATTTATGAGCTTGAAGGTTTTCTATAGGTTTGTAAAGACTTTTAGAAGCAAGATTTAGGACTTTAACATACAAAATTAATTTTCCTATTTTTGGTATTTAAGAATTCCGAAAAATAAAATTAAATTTTATGTTTATGTTGAGTATAGGGAATAAATTGTATGCTTAGATAGAAATTTATGATTATGATCCTTCTATAAAGAAAAATAAAATGGGAATTGAGGGGTTTAGATGGAAAACTTGATTTAGGGGGGGTTCTTTATTTACCCTAGCTTAAGGGTTAGAAAAGTTATGAGGGTTTACTGCTTCTTTATTTGATGCATGTATTTCTGTTAGTTCATCTTTTATGTAATAGTATTTAATGCATTTGTTCTTTCTAAATTGATGAATCATGATTGCATTTGACTCTTTTCTTTCTTCTTGCTATCATGAAACCATATAGCACATTAGGAGATAGTTGACCATATGCATGAATAAGAATCTCCTTATGAGTAATTAAAGAATGAATGTATGTGCTTGTTGATGCGGAGGTATCTTAGGTAAAGGGATGCTCTTTCGAGCATTGATAATGGTGGTTCTTATGAACCAAATGGTAAAGGTGGTTCTTATGAACCAAATAGAAAATGATTGGCCAAACAAAATGTACCTGATCGGTACAAAAGATACTTCCGAGACAGGTGATTATAAGATATACGTTATATTATATGCATATGCAACACTTTATGGTTCATGAAAACAATTCATGTATTGAGTTAAGTGATCGGTTGCAAGTTTAACTAAAGAAAGAGGCTTAATAGTGGACTTAAAGGCATGCTACTACATTCTTATGATTTGTTTAATGTTCTTACAAAAAGCATCGACATACATGTTATTTCCCTCGCCTTGTTTTCTCTAAATTTAATTGAAAAAATATTTACCTATTGAGTTATGACTCACCCTTGTTGTGGGGAATTTTTCAGGAGATCCTGCGAATAGAAAATGACAGACCGACCACCGCGCACTTACTGTTGTAGGGAGACAACGGACGGCAGGTTCTTTTGAGTTTTGTTATTTTGTTGATAGATGATTGTATGTATAGATTTTGAGAGAGTTAGATGTGTTTTGGATCCATTCTTTTTGAAGAACTCTTTATGTACTTATCTCTTTTGAAAGATCAATTAAAACAAAAATTTTATTTGGATTTGCATTAGTGGCTCTTTCATTTTTATAGTAAAGATAATAATTTTTGTTGGATGATTTAATGTTATGATATGATAACTTGTCTCTTTTCCCGTCCGACCTCTGTTCTCGCCTCGCACTTGCGAGCTAACCGGGCCGGGTCGTGATAAAAACCGTAGAAAGGGAGAAAGTTACCTTCACAACGATCCCGTGGTTGCTTTTGATCAAATTGTCGTTACTTCTGTCGTCGGAGCGAAGTCGAACTGCAATGAAGGACTGAAGGAGCCGAAGAAGCGACTCGTGCAATCTCCATACCTCTACGGAACGAAGTCGAACAACAAAGACGAAAAAGAAAAGATAAAAATATGCGGGTCGGGTTTGGGTTGACCCGAACCCGAAGAAGGTTGGGTCCAAGAAATCGACCCGTTTGCAAAAACGGGTCTGACTCGAGTCGGGTCAAATAGTCCCGGGTCAGTTTCGCGTTGGACCCGAACCCAACCCATGACCCGATTTTGACATCCCTACTATATCATCAGCAACTTAGAAGGGTCAGCTTTATTTGTCCTTGTCATTCATTCCAGAATGGATGTGACCTATGTTACATCGATACACCTATTTATGAAGGCGTGATATATCCGATACACCGATACACGGATACGCCTCCGATACGTGTCAGATACAGCAAAGCCGTATCCAATTAAAATACTATTTAATTTTAAAAGGAAATGCGTATCCGATATGCGTGTCTGTTGAAAAACAAAAAGAAATCTGAAACAAAAAATAAAGATGTGTCGTATATACTTCCATGGTTTCGAGCAAGATTCTCTTATTTCCGAGATGTATTTGAGTCTCTTGATGATATAAAAATATTAAAAATTATTAATCTTTCACTTGATGAGCCTAAATTAGAAGCTATGATATTTATTGAAGATGATATGGAAGTTCAAAGACAAACCAATGAAGAAGATAATTAAATCATTCCTTCTATTGAATAGTTGAAACTTCATGAGCTAGATTATTTATATTTATGAATTTTGTTGTTGTACTAGACATTTAATGCTTACTTATATTTTGATATTATAAGCTACAAGGCTATAAATGATGTTGTTGTTATTTTTTTTTTTGTAATTTCAAATATTATGTTTTGATTGCTTTCTTAATTTTTATTTATGATTTATAAATTATAATGTCGTGTCCGCGTCGTATCCGTATCCTGTATTTTTAAGAATTGACGTGTCCTGTATCCATATCGTGTCATATCCGTGTCGTCGTATCCGTATCGATGCAACATAGGATGTGACTGTAAATGTATGATAGCACCACTTCATCTATGTTGTATGTAGACATGGAAAATGGAGCTACATTTTATTCATACATATGTGTACAAGCTTGTACTCCATACATCTACACCTAGATAACAAAATACTTCAGTATCTTTTAGTAGTATCTAAAACAAGAAATAACATTTATTATCACAATGGTTTCCATAATTCATATCCCTTTGCACTTGAATTCATTAAGTCTCACTTTTCTGAATTCTTGTTATCTTGGTCTATTTGGGTTGGTTTTCATGTTTGATGAAGTTCGATTTGGACAGATTCTAAAAAAAACATTAAACAGATACTTAAAGATGCAGTAGAGTTCAACATACATTGTTGATGCAGAGAATCATTAGTAAAATTGTTCCTTAGGCATATGTTAATTGATTTGTTACAAGTTTGTTATAGGATTCTAGAATGTTCTTGATTTCTCTAGGTCTCTTTGCTAGCTTATAAGTATAGGAGTTGTGAGAGGGAAGTAATATGAATTAGTATTTTTGGAATTGAAACAGTATTGCTACTATTTTTGGGTGTTTGAGCTGTTTAGCTCTTGGAGTTATCTTCTTCATGTTTTCTCCCCACTTCAGATGGTATCAGAGCGAGGTATGACCCTTGACATCGATCAGGGCCCTGGGCTGCTGTTACATCAACCCTTGACATCGATCAGGATTTTGGATGCTTTGGGAAGATCATGTATGAAGCTTGGCTATCGACGACGTTCGAAGCCTCCACCAACTGGCAACCTTACCGGCGAACCTACACATCCATTCACGAACAACCCCTCATGATCGACCTGTACCATCGATCGGAGCTTATGTCATTGCTTGTTCAGTCCATGGCACTCGCAACAGCAGCCATCCACTTCAGACTTGCGCAAATCAGGCTCCGCCTTCACTCCCGCGCACGACCAGCCATGCCTCACTCCCGCGTGCGACCAGACGCAATCCGAACCGCCAGCAACTTCCCTCCGCTTCAGCAAGCCACCTTCGGTCTCCACTCTCGCACGTGACACGAACCCGCAGTCCAGCACCCGAGCATGCTCCATCTCTCCATCAGCCGGCAATCATACTAGCGATTCGACCTCCAACCGGCAGCCGCAATTTGATCTGTTTCGACGGAAACTGGATATTTCCCACGATTCAGATATGTTCCCGCCCTTGCCTTTGCATCCCGCAATTCTAAGCCCAGCTCCGCTCCGCCCATTCCCGCGCTCATTCACACCCCTATCTTTCTTCCCACTCCTTCCCACACGCACTCACTTCAGTCTACACGCGATCCATCCTGTCGTATAGCTTCCGACACAGTACAATCGTGTCATGAAAACCCATGGATTTGCCTCCCATTCCCGTCTCGCACATGAGTACAACCACAGTCAACACTCCCACATCAGGAGAAACATCCCCGTGGTGTATTATCTCTGCATAAATGGATATCTCGAACACCCTCATTTCATCGAAGTTCCTGTTTCCTCTCCCGATGGTCTTTAGCTCAGAGATGTTATAAGTCAGTTTAATGTGCTCTAAGAGGAAGGGGAATGCCCGCCATGTATTCCTGGTCTTGTAAGAGGAGTCAAAAAAACTCCATCACCATCATCTCCGCCTCCAACTCCTCCTCGAAGACAAGAAGATGAGCAAATGCCCTTTAGCGCATCAGCCAGGTTCCCCTAGCAATATCTCCACTAAGACAGTGCCCCCTAGCTTAGCCGAGTACAGGGTGTACAAGTCGGTAGTGCTGTTGATGTTTTAACCCAGACTAATGATGGATGGAGAAGAACTTACGTGGAGCGGAAGAATAATTGCACTAGAAAAGTTTCTACTGATGATAGCTTTAAGGATTTTGAGTATGAACAAAGCAAGATGAAGCAGATCACAGGGTCTATGGAAGACTCTGAATTATTTAGAAATGAGATCTCTCCACCACTAAACTCATCAAGTGCTTCTTCCTGTGGTAGAAAGATGGAGACATTGGAGTCTTTAATTAGAGCAGATGTTAGTATGATAAAGAGCTTCCGAATATTTGAGGAGAAGATTCTTGTGCCCCAAGATTAAAAGCAACTAATGTGCTTATACAGCTTATGACATGTGGTTCTATCTCTGTGAAGGCTCACCATAGCTTTGGTCTTGTTCCTACCTACAAGCCAGAGTTATTACATCATTTGGAGCAAGGCAAACTAACCACTCTAATCTTAGAAGTATCTCTGGAATGGCGTGGTGCACCGAAGACCTATCAAACAGTGTTTGTCAGCAATGCCTTGACGGGTGTGGCGGGGAGGCTTCAGGTTAACAAGGTTTCTTGAAAGTTTTGACAGTAAGTAGCATTACGCCGGTTCAGACCTTTTCATTTTTGTCGGTACTTCCTCCGCTACCTCCTTTGCAACAATTGCAAACGCCACCATTTACAACAGTTCTTTCCGACCTTCACCGGCTGACGTCACAGTTTCTAGTGGAAACAGGGGTCTTCCTAGATTCTACCAGGTACAAGTGATCGACTATGATGTTACTTTCTCCGAGTGCGACATAATGGCACCATCTCATATCTGTCCCAGGCCCGCGACCAAATCCCCTTTGTACAGACTCCACGCCCTGCTTCGTCTTTCTTCGTACCAGAGGAGAATGATGCAGAGTATCATTAGTAAAATTATTCCTTAGGCATATGTTAATTGGTTTGTTACAAGTTTGTTATAGGATTCTAGAATGTTCTTGATTTCGCTAGGTCTCTTTGTTAGCTTATAAGTATAGGAGTTGTGAGAGGGAAGTAATATGAATTAGTATTTTTGGAATTGAAATAGTATATCACTGTTTTTAGGTCTTTGAGCTGTTTAGCTCTTGGAGTTATCTTCTTCATGTTTTCTCCCCACATCAATTGTGCCATGATCGCTCCCACCTATTTCCAGCCAGATCTATTTGATGTTCCACAGCAAGCCCCAACACTGGGGCAAGTTTTTTGTTTTCAACTTCACAAGACCAATGATCAATACCGATAATGCAGGCACAAAAATCTCCAAACGAAAATAAAAAATCAAATTGGCTGATATAGTTGAATTTTATGAACCCTTGAGTAGCTGCTTTCAAACGCGTCTACAAGAAAATTACAGATGAAAAATGGCTTACATGGTATTTCCATTAGTCTTCCAATAAGATGGCACTGGTTCAAATCTCTTCAAAAATAAAATAAAAAATAAAAAAATACACTAGGAGAAAAACACAATAATATTCCACATATTTTAATGATTTAGTCCATGAAAGCAATACACAAATTGTAGGAGAGGTGAACTAAATTAGACTAACCTTTTGCTTAGCCTTTTTTTCAGAATAAGTTGGGTTGGATATCTTCTTAACCTCCTGCACAGATGCTTCAACAGAAGTCACACTTTTCTTAACAGGAATAGAACTCTCTGGTATCGCCTTAGCATTTGGTGGATCAGAGTTTGTTAATTGAGAATGCATGACACCGGAAAGTTTTTCTCGGAGATCTCTTACTCCAGCATCTTTCCCTCTTTGGATAATTTGTTGAGGAACTTTCTGTTGAAGCTTAAACCGGAGATCCTTAGGGCCAACTTTAGATTCTTAATTAATAACATGCAGGGTAACCATCATTTACAAGTTAGAAATTTGATTATGCTAAAGGGAACTAACTACATCCAAAGATTGCTATTGATATTTTTACAGTTTTTATACTTGAAGATGAAGATTCTTTGTCACCCTCAAAAAGATCATGTTTCCATTTGTCATCAACCTGGCGCTGCCTGTTAAAGTCAATGGATGTCAGTGTTGTTGACTGTAGGGCTAGCAATACTGATACAGGAATACAAATATATAGCAATAAATAATGATGCAAAACATGAGATAAACAGAAACATCAACAAAACAACCAGCAAGAAATCAAACAACAGATGCAAAAGAAAGAAGAAGTGCCATCTAAAAGCATATTGAAAACACCATACAAAAGTTGCATTATAAGAGCTCATGAAAATTTCTAGAAACTATTCCATGCTGTCGAGTCATTCTATGATATCTTGGATTCTTTCTCCGCTATAGCTTCAAAGGCTTCCCTGAAATTGCCAAAAAGATCTAACATCATGTTGGTGACGTCGAAGAGGAATTCTTATTAGTGCAAAGAGATTGTTTTGGGGAGGATGAAGGATGCTCGCATCTATGCTTGCCTGACTGATAATAATAGGGATGCATTTATTAGAAATCCACCAAAAGGTGAGTAAGAATCAGCCAAAAGAGGAGAGGGACCGAGAGAAGGGGAGAGAGAAAGATTGAACAAGAGCTAGGAAGAGGATTGACCAGTAACACCTAGGGAGAAGAGGTTTGGAGACAATTACCTACAATATTCCTGTATTATTGATACTTCATACCTTCTAACAAGCACTTGTATTTATAGAGTTTTTAAGAATCTAAAGAAAATATAAGAGGAAAAATACCAAAAAGTAATTGAAAAACAAAATGGTGGAACTTTATCAAAAGACAAAAGTCTCTTATAAGAGAAACTCAGAATAAAATAGCTCATGATTAAGTATTTCTTATAAAATAAGTCCAAAAAAGGCAGAAGATGACAAGTCTAAATAAGTCAGATGATGCTATGCCCACATAACACATGATGGCATGTTGGGTCTGATGATGAGTCGGATAGCCTAATGCTACATCAAGTCCCCTTGGTGTGAAGAACTCTTCCCCAAAGAGTTGAATGGTAAAATATGGTGTCCATGGAGGAGGTCATATTGGAATAAGCTCATGCATCTCTCTAAATATACTAAGAAGCAAACATGCGTTGTAGTCTGACAGATGTGGAGGTCTGCTTCTATCGTAAAGAACTACTATAGAAGTTGATAGATAAACTAAGAGCTTTAGAACTGGAAATTGCCATATATCTTGCAAGAGTATTAGATGAGCAACATACGTAAGATCCCATGACAGTATTGTTGTGGTATTTTTGTCAATCTCTAATAGAAGGTGAAGCAAGCAAGATAACAAGATACTATGAACATCCTACATTTGCTCAATTGATAATAGAGATTTTAGGCATTTCCATACATGATATCAATGCATATGATCACTTACAAGAAACTTTCGATGGCTTCGTTGTGAGAGCAATACAAAAATAAAATTAACCTATGCAATTAACAACAGAGCGTGTAGCAATGTAGGAGTGGCCAACATTTCCATTGGAATAAGCAGAAGAACAGTGATTTGAGTTTCCACAAATCAAGTTCAATAACTCCTTGTCTCACCAACTCATGGATCAATAGAATAATATTGACAACTAAATATTGAACCATCTCAACAATAGTGTTTGGAACAATTTCATTTTCAAGCCCGAGCAACTTTTGATGGCTTTGTGGAGAGCAATATAAAAATAAATTTAACCTATGAAACTAACAACAGAGCGGGTAGCAATATAGAAGGGACCAACATTTCCATCTGAATAAGCAGAAGAACAAAGATTTGACTTTCCTCAAATCAAGCTTAATAACTCCTTGTATCACTAACTCATGGAGCAATGTAATAATATTGACAAGTAAATATTGAACCATCTCAACAGTAGTGTTTGGAACAATTTCATGCTCCAGCCCAAGCACAGAATCAAACTCAACCTCAAGAATAGAATTAGGCTCAAATTCAAGCACGTCATAAGGCACATTAGTGGTCATTAATCATCATCCTAATCAAGTAAAGTAAAATAGCAAGTGGGATTTGTGGAGTGTTGGAAAATTTTTGTATTCTCAAACGGATTGCATATTTTATAATCGAGTACGACATAAGAACACGATATATTACCCCGAAGGATAAAAATACCATTTCCTTATGGACTTAATGATAAAATTTACAATTTGAAACAGAGATTCTCTCATTCGATGTTTGGTCGAATTGAGTTTATTTTATTTCTGGGGTACAGACGTCCCATAGGGGCAAGCCCCTATGGTTAATTACATCCCAAGTTTTGGCTTGGGAAAACTTTTAATTATATTAGTGGTTTTGCTTTCTTTTTGAAGTCATTTAACCATTGGCTAAGATTTGATTTTTGAAATCCATGAAAGTTTTAGTTAAAGGATTTGGTCTTTTAGGAATTTCAGAGAGGAGTTGATTAACTTAGAAATTAGATTTTGGAATGAAGGCCAAGGGATGTGAAGTAGGAGCACTTGATTCTGAGGGAAACTCAGAGGTGCTCAAACTATCCTATGTTGGGCTTTATATTTTAAAAATCAGATTTTAGTTTAAGTTGATATTTTAATTAGAAAGTTGGGGCTTACATTCCAACAACACATGTTGGAGGAATTGCCCAAGGGATGAGGACTTGTAGGGTGATTTGGAATCAACCCATGCCTCGGACCCTAAGACTAAGGTGAGGACTACCGATAGGTAATGTCTCGAACATAAATCTAACGAGTGCAAAGGGGTTTATAAAGTACACCTCACAAGAGGCATAGCCTGACCGACCTCTGGATTTACTGTCCCGCCTGGAAGAGACTACCAGCTAAACCCTCCTAATCGCTTTTAAAATTATGTGTCTTGGTCTCAATACAAATGTAGAGTGGATGGTTGTTTTTATTTAGAATGTAGGACTTATAACTTAGCTTTGAGGCCAAGATGCCTATTTCTGTGCGTATAAAGATGCTGACTCACAAAAAGAAAAAAATTTTGTTATCTAATCCTTATGTAGAGGCTTTTCTACATGAGACACTTGTTGGGCTATGCATGTTTATTTTTTATTTTTTTTTTCTGGAAAACTTGACTCCTTGAAGGGAGCCATGCAATTTTTCTTATTTAGAAAATCATGGAGCCTAAATTATTTTTTAGATTGATTACATTTTAAATGGGTAAAAATTTTACTTTTGTCCTAAGAGCTTGACGCATCAAACAGTCCAAGCCATACCCAAATAAAGCAAAGAAAGAAACCTAGGAAAAAGATGCATTTCTATTGCACAATCAGGTAAACAATTAAAGCATGCTTTTATTTATAAATAAAGTGCAGAGAATGTAAATAGAGTCCGAGTTATTACAAACAGGTTTGACAGCTGAGTTGCCTGCCATTATACAAGCCAGTCAAAATTACATACTCTACTTGTGGGAGGTTCTTCAGGCTCTTGACTTCTGAATGGACATTGGGCTTCACCTTTGCAGGTACATCCTTCTAGTCCATTTCATTCTTTTGCTCCAAACCACCACAAGTTTGATACAATTACAATTCTATCAAATACATATTTGAAAAGAAAAGAAACTCAAACCTGCAATGGATTAGAGGCCGTTTATATAATAAAACAATACATTCAAAATTTTGTTTAGCACTTAGAGTGCCAAACATCTGCTTCTACCCTATTGGCCACATCTTTTGGGGGGGTTTAAGCAGCACATGTCATGCAAATAGTTTATTATTTATAAGCGCACCCCTTTTTGATATGGCCACCTGCAAGAAAAACATGTATATTTCTACACTATCCACTTAAGGGTAAGTGCCCACAACGCAGACAATCTAATAGGCAATCACTCCACAACATCAAACACAAGCGCAAAAAAAGAAAATCCTAATCCTAGCATGCATAAGGGGCTGTGCACCTAAGTGTGTGAGGCTTGTGTGGTATGTCACACAAAGAGTCCATGATTTTATTTTGGAATGAAGATGTTTAATCTTTATCCAAGGGTGGTTTCACTTTAAGTTTTTTTTTTTGTGACTTAAAGATTTTATTTGATTTTTAATTGTTTCATATTTAAAAGGGTTATTAAGAACCTATAAAGTAATCACATGCTTGCTTTTGGGCAGGCCTGTTAGTTATGAATCCTAAGATACAATGATATGGGCATCACACCTTTTGAGGGAGATGGTTGATCATTATATCAAAAGGAGCCTAAATGATTTTTAGGTGTTTTGAAGTTCTCTTAATGTTTGGATAAGAGAATTGTCTATCTAATAGGGTAAGATAGACATGCCATTGAGGTTTCACTTAGGACTTGGTGAAATTCATCCAATAGAATAGAATAAACTTCAACAGATTAGATAATTCCTAATGGATATCTATGAGTTTAACATTTTAAATGTCATAGGAAAGATCATTCAATTTGGGTTAAATGAAAGATATCATTTAGATTTTGGGTCTAAGAAAGGTGTCAAACATGTAATTTTTGGGCTACATGTTGAGGGATTATCCTTAACTTTTGGAGCTAAGAGGAGAAAGAATGAACTCAACATTTAGCTTTTGGGCTAAATGTAGGAGAACTCACTTTAGCTTTTGGAGCTAAAGAGAGCGGAAATCTCCTACAACTTTGGAGCTGAAAGAGATAGATCATATAGCTTTTGGGCTAAGATATAATATTTTCTAAGGTCTTTTGGGACCTATAGAAGTAAAGAGAGATTGGTAGCTTTAAGGCTACAAATCAAAAGGATACTCCTTGAATTTTGGTATTCAAGGAGTTAGACTTCATTTGCATAATTTGGATTAGGCAAACAAAAGTGAGTCACTAATTGAATTCAGCTCAATATGAGAGGGAGATTTGTAACAATAGGGATTATCATTAAACTTTTATGTTCAACGATGGGTATTTAATTAGCTAGATTTAGATTAAGCAAACATAAGAGAGTGATGAGTAGATTTGGGCCTACACATCAAGGATTCTTTGAACTTTCAAGTGTCCAAAGAGAGGAACTCATTCACCTAGTTTGGATTAGGAGAATGAAGGAAAGCTAGGGTTTCGACTCCTTTGCTTGACATGGAATTATTTGTTGAGTTTGGTTCAACAAATAAATGATTTTGGATTGAACTACTTATTGATTTTGATTCAACAAATAGGTTGGTTTGGAATAAGATTGATTCAACCAACATGAGTTGAGTGAATGAAACTTTCATACAACTTTTGAGTTGTAGAAAGGAGAAGGGAAGATGCAACTTTGGGTTGAAATCTTCTAAAATCTTTTTGAACATTTGGTGTTCAAAGAGGGGAATTCATTCTCCCAACTTGGGTTTGAGAGCATGAAGATGGATTTGGATGCTCTCCTACAATCTTATCTTATAGGAAAGGGAGAGAGAAATGCAACTTAGAGGTTGTAAATCATAAGAGTTTCTTTGAACGTTTGGTGTCCAAAGAGGGGGAATTCATTCCTCCAATTTGGATTGGAGGGATGGAGGAGAAGGGATGCAACTTGGAAGCTACAACCCCACGAACATTCTTTGAACATTTGGTGTTCAAAGAGGGATGTACATTCTCAAAATTTGGGGTCTTTGTCGAATGAGATAGTTTCCTACAACTTTTGAGTTGTAGGAAAGACGAAAATGAAATGCAACCAAGAGGTCGCAAGATCGAAAGAGATCCCTTAAATGTTAGGTGTTCAAATGGATTTCTTCACACACTTAATTTAGTTAGAGTGAAGGGATGAATGTAAGGTCCAAGATTTTCATGTAGCGACAATATGGAATTTTGGAAGATTCCAAATCATCACACATGAAGGGAGATGATGGTTGGTGGTAGCTCCTAAAGTAGAGCCAAAGTTCATACAATCTAACATTTTGGTGCCTTGAGGAGGCCCTAAACATCATGTATGAAGGAGGGTGGTTAAATGTTTATTGATTTTTGTACCAACAAACATAATAGCATGAAGCTAGGATTTTGACCCTAAGTTAAAATGATTCACACACTAAAATAATTGGAGCCTTGGGGACGGTCCAACTATCATGCATGAGGGAATATTTGCTGGTTTATGTTCCAACAAAAGGGATGAAAGAACTAGAGATTTGGTTCCAAGTTACAAATGATTCATACAATCTAAAATTTGGAGCTTTGAGAATGCTTCAAGCATTATGTACGAGAGAAGATTCCCCATTCCTCCATGAATGTTTTGGATTCATCGAAAGTGGAGATGCGCGTTTGAAAGGAATTTCCCTATGTCCTTTAGAGTGTTTTGGACTCAATTAGAAAAGGGAAGAATTGATTTTCTAAGGTTTTGGAGAGGTCTCTAGATCAATTTTGGCATGATCTAGAAACTTGGATAGGGGAGATTTATCCTTATGATTTCTAGGAGATTTAGGATCAAATTGGGCATGATCTAATAAGAACCTAAGGATGCATGCATGTGTAGATGATTCTCTAGATCCGGGAATTTTAGTGAATCTCACCTTAAACATTTAATTTGGAAGTTATAAAATAGGGTTAAATAATCCCAAAACATAAGGGGTCATAGGCCTTTGAGGGTCCATAAAACCACTCAAGTTCATTTCTTTGAATTAAAGAAGCCTATTTAATTATCTTCCAAACTTTTACAAGTTAAAGATTGCAATCCAAATCATGCAAACTAATTTAGTTAAGTATGCAAACATTTGGCTTGGAGATATCCACCATTTGTCTTTCATTCCCAATTTTAAAATGTATTAAAAGAGAATTCAATTAATTTCTTTTGTCATGGGATTTAAAACATGAACTTAAAGGTTCATGAAAGATCCCACCATTCGTTTGCAAGCTTCCAAAATCAATTGAATTCACTTTCTTGACATTCAACAAATTCGGACAAAATCACAAATGTTAACGATGCAATTCCCAAATATCTAAGTTAATTTTGTCATAACTTACAATTTGCTAGAGGTGACATGCATGCTATAAGATGTGAGAGTCCCTACACATTGTCATTCAATGTATGGTTGAGTGACAATACTTAGCATAAGGTTTGATCGTAGGCGAAGGTACTAGGCACAAAATGAATGCTCTTACATGCATTTGAGAGGTGTTGGATACCAATCCAACACTCCACGCACATCGCCATTTCCTTTTGGCTCTCACATGAAAGCAACTTGGCAAAAATCACCGAATTTCCCCAAGTTTACAAAGAGGACAACGATCATAGGATTTCGGGGAAGCATAAATTTAAGTTTCTAAGGGACATAGGGCTTTGGGACGTCAACCACACAAACATTGGCCTTGTGGGACCCTAGGTTTCACTAAGTTTTAGGATTTTACCTCACCCGGGTTGTCCTAGCGTTCCAAATTGTTGTCCAAGCCTTTGTCCAAACCTTTACCAAGCTCCAATCCAAGTTCTAAATGCTGTCCAAGATGTTCCCAAGGAAGACGACTGCTGTCCAAGTCTTTCCGGAGGTCGCTGTCGCTGTCCAAGCCTTTCCGGAGGGTGGATTTCCTGTCCAAACTGCTCCGGACAGCAGTTTTCACTGTTTGGATGCTCCCGGAGGCTGCGTGGCTGCTGGCCAAGTTTTTCCCAACGTCGCCGCTGCTGTCCAAGGTGGTCCCAAGCCTTGAAACTGCTGTTTGGGAGGTTTTGGAGGCTTCCTTTGCTGTTTGGAAACTTCCAACAGCCTCCAAATCGCCACGAACTCCCCGGAGTTGAAGGAGGAAGGAGGAGAAGCCGCTAACTTTGCTGATTTTTTAGGAGGGAAGTGAATGGAGGGCTTAACCTTTGATTTATTTCTTGAGAATGAAGAAAAAACCCTCAAATCTCCAACTCCATCTTCCTTTTTTTTAGAAGGGCCGCCTGCAAGGAGCTTTGGCTCGTTGGAAGAGGGGTGACGGGCCGTGCGGTGGAGTCGCACGCAAGGGAGAGTTCCGCCCCCTTCCCTCTCGCTTCCTCGCGTTTCTTCTCCTCTCTTCAGGACGGGCCGAGAAAGAAGCAACAGGGGAGCCGATCGCTCCCCCCTCTCCCTCCCGCGCTCTGCCTGGGACGAAAACAAAATGGGGGAGCCGAATGCTCCCCCTCTCTCCTTTTCGTGCTCTTGGAGAACACGAGCAGCAACAAAAAGCCGCCACCCAAATGAACCAATCCCCTCTCTCACACGTGAAACAAGAGGTTTAGGGCAGAATTCTACAAGAAATCTGAGCCGTCCATTTCGATTTCAGATTTAGGTATTTTATTTAGCTTAAATCAATCAATTGGGACTGAAATTAAGCCCAAATTGGACTCGACCCAAACCGATTTGAGTCGATTTGGTTCTGAGTGGGTCCGATCAAGTTAATTTTGCGAAATCAAACTTGAATCGGCGCCGAATTGTGTCGAATTGGGCTCGACGACGCTCGACGGGGTTCGATTTGGATTGATTCGATTTTAATCAAATTAAATTGGATTTAATTTAATTAAATTGGGGTTTAAATTGAGTCAATGTCACCTCGACGATGATCGATTGAGTTACTCGAGCTCGATCGGGGTCGAGTCGATGCGAAAATATTCGTCAACAAAAGGACCCCAAATATGTGTGGTGAATAAATAGAAGTACGCCACACATATTAGCATTGACCAAATGATGATCAAACGAGATCTTCCAAATCAAATAGAGTATGATTTGAAAGAGAAAGAGAAATCTATGAAAGTCTAAACTTAAATTTAGACAAGATCTACAAAGATAAGGAGATTTTTATCTATCACCTTAAGAGAAGAGTTTCATATTACTCTTGGATGATAATTTAGAAGTATTTTGGCAACTTCTAAAGAGGTTTCTAAAGATATTTGATATCTTTAGAGAGGATTTGATAGGAATAGAAGTATCTTGGCAACTTCTAAGAAGAATTCTAGAGATATTTGGTGTTTCTAGAAATGATTTAACTTGATTAGAAGTATTATACAACTTCTAAAAGGCCTCTAGAGATGTTGGGTATCTCTAGAAAGAATTTGGATCAATTAGAAGTATTTTGACAACTTCTAAAGTGATTTTTGAAAATATTTGGTATCTTTAGAAATAATTTGATTTGATTAGAAGAAATTTGATAACTTCTAAAAGAGCTTAGGGATACTTTTCTATCACCTAAAGGCTAGGGGTATTTTGGCTACCAGCTACAAAGCTCTCAAGGATGTTTTGGCTATCACTTGAGAAGGGATTAGAGACATTTGGTGTCTCTAAAAGGGGTCTTAGGGATGTCTTACTATCTCCTAAAAGAAAGATATTTTGGCATCTATCGGAAAGTTCTAAGAGATATTTTGGCAACCACCTAGAGGTAGAGTTCATCTTATCTTGGTAAGATAAAACTCAAAAGAGCTAAGGCTAATAGTATTTTGACTACTCCTTAGACCTTGAAGATATTTGGTGTAAGGCTATCTATTTTGGCTAGATAAACCTTAACATTTAAGGAAGACTAAAGGGTATTTTGGCAACCACTAAAAGTCTAGATTTGGGTAGATCTATAGATGTTCAAATTGGGTAGAACAAGATCTAAAGGAATGAGCTAGGAGAGACCTTAGAAGGTTTGAATTCTATCTAAACTCATAAATTGATAAGAAGACTCCTATTTGAGGATGTCTACACTTAGCATTTGGTACTAAGATTTGCATTTGATTTTCATTTGAGGAAAGATGAATTTGAACTTTCTTCCATTAGGAGAAAGAAAAAGATGAACTTTATTTTAGAGAAAGATGAGCTTTATTTTCCATTTAGAGAAAATTGAATTTTCTTTCCTTTTGGGGAAAGGTGAGCTTTCTTTCCTTTTGGAGAAAAGATGAGAGCTTTGAAATTTTGGACTGAGGTTTTGATAATTCGAACCCAGTCCACAACCGGATCGGAAGAACATTTCTACTTGGAACTTCACTTGAGTAGTACAAAGCATTTTTCTTTATCTTTCATTGTTGGGTTTGGGCCAACAGAGCTTCAAGAGATTCATTTGACATTGTAGTGAAAAGAACTAACAGCCTCCTTAGAATAGGAGCGGCTAGAACAAGTGGAGACATGAGATAACGTTTTATACTATCGAAAGTCTTTGGTGGCTATCATCCAAATAGAATTTTGAGTCCTTTGAAAGGGCTGCAATCTACTGGACAAATTGAATAAGCGTCATAGATATGCCAACCTACCTTGAAAAAATCTCAGTTGAGTAAGACTTCTAGGAGGTTTCATTTCTAATATAGCTTTGATTTTAGTATGGTCAATTTCAATGTTACTATGTCGAACAACAACCCAAGAAATTTTCTAAAGTCACCCCACAAGCGCATTCCAAAGATTCATCTTGAGGTCGTACCAACAAAGCCATTCGAACACAACCTTTATATTAAACAGGTGATCCTCTCTTTATTTTCTTTGACCACGAGATCATCAATGTAACATTCAATTTCGTCATGAATGAGTTCATCAAAGATTCTGGTCATTGCATGTTGATAGGTTGCACCAGCATTTTTAAGGCCAAAAAGGCATGACCTTAAAACAGTGCATTCCAATAGGTGTTCTAAAAGCAGTATATTGCTCGTCCTCCGGGGCCATTTTGATTTGGTTGTACCCCGAGGATCCATCCATAAAGGAAAAGAGACCATAAGAGGAAGCAATGTCAATCATGAGTTCAGGGATATGCAATGGGAACTCATCTTTAGGACATGCTTTATTTAAGTCACTAAAATCAACACATACGCGAATCTGTCAGTTTTTTTTCTTAGCATGGACAATGCTAGCCAACCAAGAAGGGTATTTTTCCTCTCGGATGAAACCAGCTTCAATTAATTTTTCGCTTCTTTAATCACTTGTTGTTCAATCTCCAAACGCATCTTTCTAGGAGCTTGTTTGACTGGAACAACATTTGGTTGAATGGCAAGTTTGTGGACTGCTATGTCTGGATTTAATCCAGACATTTCATCAAAACTCCATGCAAAACAGTCCTTAAACTCCGTCAGGAGTAGTACCATATCATTGGCGTTATTTTCATTTAACAAAGCACTTATAAAAGTGGGGCGTGGATTTTCTTCAGTACCCAAATTGATTTTTTTAAGTTCATCAATTGTTGATTTGATTTCTTCCTCAAATTCAGGGGGTGCATCCCTAATTTGAGGGTAATCTGGGTCGTTGCTAGCCTCTAAACATAACCTCTCAACAGCGTTGTAAGTTTCTGTAAAGATCATATCAACTTCCAGATTGTTGATAATAACCAAATAGTAATCATCATCATCTATTGGTCCGACAGTACCAAAGCCAACACCATATCTATTTTTCTTCAATTTGTATTTGGGATTCCATAGATTTTCATGTTGTTGGGCTTCGCCTTTGGACCACATAGAAGGGGCAAAATCTCTTTTAATTAAACTTTTGACACCAGCAGGATATCAATCAAAAGGTAGTTCTACCATTTCATTCAAAGAAAGATGCTCAAGTTCTACACCCACTTTTGAACTTGAGGGTTGATGTGCCTTATAAAAGACACGCTCCTTCCCCGCCTCTTCTTCTAACTTAGGTGCAGCACATACATTCAAATTTTCTACTGTACTTTCAAAGAAAAAAGTTAAAGTCTTTACAAACTTATTCAGCTTTTCATATGTAGTGAAATTGGACACCTCTTTCTGAGAGTTGTCCTCATCACATGGGATATTTTCTTTAATGTTCCAAATAGGCTTTTCAGTGATTACCCATTTTGAAGCAGCATCTCTTGAACTACCTATCACATTTGGCTCAGCCTTTGAATTGGACCCTGAGCCTACATGGGTGATGGGCCTTCTAGGAGTAGGTGGTGGAGATGAGGCTTTGGTGGCCCTCATCCTCCACCCATCTTGGCTTCTGCCTCCTCTGCCACGATCTCTACCACGAGCACGTTGTGCCATCCTACCTCCTCGTTGTGTTGAAGGAGGGGCAGGATTCCATCTAATCTTGTCCTCAAGCTCCTCTTGAAGGTGCTCTTGGACAAGTGTTGGAGATTTTTCTTTTGGTGCACTAGTTCCCACTTGATCTTCAGTTGATACCACAGATCTAGAAAACACTAACAGGCTCTTTGGAACATAGTAAGAAGCATCTTCGTATTTACCGACTTCATGCACACTAAATGGTTTCAAATCTCCCTTTATACAGTGCTCTACACCATTCCTTTCATACATTGGTGTAGAGAGGAAGGAACCATTTTGTATTCATGGAGCCAAGGCCTACCAAGAAGTGCTTTAAATGAAGTTTCAGAATCAATGATGTGGAATTTAGCTTCAATTCTCAAATCCCCTATCAAAAGTGAAAGAGTGGCGGAGCCTAAAGCCCTTTGCCCCTTTTCATTAAAGCCATGCAAAATCATTTTGTCAGAACTTAATTTTTGCGTGTCAACATTAAGGTGGGCCAAAGTTCTTAGGCTCATTATGTTGACCGATGCACCCGGATCAACAAGCACTCTATTCAACTTGAAGTTGTCAATATCAACAGTTATATAAAGTGGACGATTATGATCTGAAGTACCTAGAAGTAAGTCCTCATCAGAAAAGGTTAATCCAGGTACTTCTTTGAAGTGTAAAGCCTCCTCAAAGGAACACTCTACGAGTTGAGCCAAACAAATTTCAGGGTCAAGAAGAGCCTTGATCAAAGCCTCTCACATTTCAGGAGAAAGTACGAGTGCATCATATATACTCAGCCTCGCAGGGAGTTTCCTAAGGTGAGCTAGTACATTTTAATCCACTTTTGGTGGTCCACCACCCACTTGCTATTGTGGGGCAAGTGTTGGTGGAACCACGCCCTCATTTTGATTGAAAGGCTCTTTTCATTTATCTTGTTTGATGCCATTGGAGATGATACAACACGACCACTTCTGAGATTTACCCATGTTCTTTATTCAGGTTCAGAAGTTGAGGTCACATCAACAAAACTTCAGAATTTGATTCATCTTTCACTTGATTTGTTTCTAAGTTAAGTGACTCGAGCTCAAAGACAATCTTTGCTCCCTGCATTTTGTGCATGGGTAGATCATCACCAAAACTTGATTCACTTGATTCAGAGAATTGGAAGATTCATTTGTAGTTTGTTCGTTATTAGATTTACAACGGACAGATTGCACGTACGCAGAAGAATTGTTCATTTCATTAACACCCTTTGGAACATACATGAAATTAGAAAGAGAGATAGGCTATGGGGGATTTCCCTTTGCCATTTAGAAGGATAACCTATTTGATTTTGGAAATTGATTCTTTCTTTTTCCCTTCACCATTGAAACTCTCTTTCATGAAGTTTCAAGGGTGAAGGACCCTTTCCATCCATTGAATTATTTAAAGGAACACCAAAGAGGCCTTTTTGTCAGCATTTGAGTTCTTTTTGGAAACTCCAATTGGATTTTGGGTAGTTTGTTTGCAATCTTTAGGAAAGATTTAGACAAAGATAATTGCCAACCATTTATAACTGTAAGCAAATCACTAGTTTTGTTCTTCATGACCACACACTACTGAAAGCAAAGAAGCTGCACTTGTTGATTCTTCTTTCTTTGTACTGGTAGAAGGCTCAACTGTTGTGTTCAAGACCTTTTGGGGCCCCAAAAATTGAGTAGTGAGAGTTGTTATGGTGGATGTCATCTCATCCAACCTCTTGTCCTTTTTTTTTCTAAGCTGTTGTAGAGCACAAATTTAAGGATTTTCACTCCCTTCCCCCACTTCCAACAACTCATTTGCATGAGGGTCTTCTGAAAGAGAGGATCCTCTTATGTTATAGTTGATAACAAAGATATCCTCCTCATCCAAGAGATCATCCTCATCATAGCTGAAATTCTCAATCAACTTTCTATGATTTTCCTCCTCTCTCCTTTCATCCTCATCAATTTTCCTGAGGCTTTCTTTCAAGTATTCAATCATTTCTTCAACAGTTTTACCTGTTGAAGGATTAACAGGAGAAGGATGATATTCTTCATAGTTGTTAATTTTCATGGGTGCTTTCCCTTTGTCTTTGGAATCAACACAACTAAGAGGGGAGGAATGTACCACTGATGGAGTCACCACATTGGGTCTCCATTCTTCCTTCACCCAAGATGAGGAGGCATGGGATTTTTGGCGTCCCACATTTACCTCATCTAAAGGTGGAGTCTGAATGTGACCCCCAGAGTGTGGCTCATCGAGAGGACTAGAAGGTCTGTCTTCTTTGGGAGACCTCCTAAACCTAGTAGATACATCTGATCTACTAGAAACTAACAAAGAAGACCAAGGGGCCACTTGGCGATCAAGGTAATCAGCCCTTGGTCTGCAATAGATCTTAGGTGGAACTGCTGAACCGTCAACTAGAACTATCTGCTCGCTGACTGCTCTTTTCTGGCGAGGTTTAAAATCATAACCATCCACCAATGCTGACAAAGCTGGCTGTCGGGCAAACTGATGCATGTCTTTTTGAGATGGTTGAATAATCAATTTGTTATCCCTGGTGTCACGACCCAACGGATGAATCCAGGATCAAGCTTTGGAATTTGGTTTCAAACTTTCTTTTGAATAATTATACAGAAAACACAGAGCTACTATTAAACTTCCAATATACAGAAATTCATCTAACATTTTCTTTCTTCTCATTCTTCAAAATAATCATGTACAATACAGTGCATGGCTATAAACAGAAAGACCAGAACTGAAGAACAGAATAGCCATGACCGTACAAACATCAAAAGTACAAAAATACCTAATCTCAGATCAGACATAGAACGGCTAGTCCAACACTTCATTCCCTTTCCCAGAACCTGAAAACCACGCAGATAACAAGGATGAGCTAACAACTCAGCAAGACTACACTAGCCAATCAAAATCTCCAGAAACTCTCATATCAAAATACGCATGAAGGCGTTAAAAATATTTGCCGTACAGAATTCAGATAGTCGTACAAAAATCAGAATATCAGACAGAGGTCAGATATTCATACATAACATAAATCAAACAGAATACCTATATTCATTCAGAACAAATGAAGTAACAAAGACAGAAGAACTGAATCAAATTTACGTCACAGAATTATTCAAATCAGAATTCAATCAAAGTTCAGAACAGATTTCAGAAAACATTCAAATCACATTTCAAAACAGATTTTCCTGACCCAGATAGAATCTCAAAGGATTCTGGCCCATTATACCTCCCTTCCCTGACACAGACAGAATCTCAACGAATTCTGGCCCCTTATGCCTCCCTTTGTGCTTACAGCACCAGAACATATCAGATATATAGAATTATCAGATCAGAATTCATTTTCATATTCCTGGACCCAGATAGAATCTCAAAGGATTCTGGCTCCTTATACCTCCCTTCCTTAGCACAAACAGAATCTCAAAGGATTCCAGCCCCTTATAACTCCCTTCTGATAGCATTCAAACACATCAAATCGTCAAATTCAGAAAAATCGGATTACATTAGAAAAATTGTCAGCGGCATAACGACAGTACACAGAAATTTCAACAGATTAAATCACAATTTCAGAAAATTTTTAAATTACCACAGATAGTGTAGAACATCATTTTAAGATTTTCATTGTACTGAAGCAATATTTTCCAACATCCAGATAATTTTCTACTCTATAAAAACTCCGCAGAATTCAAACTACCCGATGAAAACTTTCCAAAAAATACTCAAAACATGCAAAAACATCATCTCTACAACATACCAAAAGTTACGCAGTAAAAATTTCGTCGATACAAAGATGGATCACTTTTAGGCTAACGGAAACGAAAATCGAAACAAGAAATCCGTCAAAAACCACATTTCTGAAAATTGAGAAAGGCATAATGTGCCTTACCTCGAGTGGATCAACTTTCCCAACTACGGCGACGGACGAAAACGGACCAAAGTCGCCCAAAATCCACTTTTTCTTCCTCTTTCTCCATTTTTCTCTCTCCTCAGCTTCCTCTCTCTTCAAAAATGACACTGTTCAGATATTTATCAAACAGGATCGTCCAGGATGATGCCCCGATCGTCCCGGGACGATCTACTCTGGACACGGATCGTGCAGACGAAAATTAATTCCAATTCTTTAGTCCCTAGACGAGTTGCTCTCTAAAAAAATTTCGTACGGACGAACCTACCTTCGTCCTGGGACGAATCTCTCTGTCACCAAATTTATAACTGATCGTCCCGAACGAACTCCACTTCGTCCGGACGAACCTAGAAGGAAAACAAAGAAAACTGGGCTTTCACACTTGGGATCTTTGTTCTCCCTAAGGATTGTATCAACAAATTTGCAAATCACATTCTTCATAGCTTTAATTACCTTCTCGTTTGTTGAGCGGGTTGTATCAACTACTCTTTGGAAAACATTTCTGATGTCATTCTCCCACTGCTTTGCCCTTTCGTTAGGTGTGCTTTTGGGAATTTTAGTAAAAGGTCTTGGAGGTGATGCAATTCTTTTCTCAACATCTTCTTCATTCCTAAACACAGAAAAAGGGTAAAATTCACTACCCTCATCAAGAGGAGAGAGTTTCATCATCTCAGCCTCTAACTCAGCTTACTCCTTTTCTAACCTCTTTCTATGACTTATATTTTTGTTTCTTCTTTGAGACTTGGTCAGAACATAGGTAGAACTAGTCCCTTATTCATATTGACTGAACTGAAATAATTTCTCATGCTCTGAGTGGCTTGGGACAACTGCTAAAGATTGAACTGTCTCACACTGTCTCTCAACTGCCATTTGTTCAAGTAACATTGGAGTTAAGGTGCTTTGTCTTTCATTGGACATTTGTACCTTAGGGAAGGTCAACCTACCAACTGCAGAAGGTTGAGAGGCTAAGGCTTTTGGGGGGACCTCAGCCACCCTCTTCCTACTGTTTTGAGGAGGTGACCTCTTCCTAACAGGTAAGCTGACTTCAAGGACCCTCTCAGATGGGTGTTGACTTTCTAAGACTTCCACTTCATAAAGGGTTTGGCCTTGGAAAAGGACCTCCACACCTTCAAAACCTTGTCCAAATTTTATCAGATCTCCTGGAGCAAAACGAGACTGATCAAAAGACAAATGCAGGTGGTTACCAACTTTGAAAATCAATTTTCCTTCCATCTCGGCTTTCTTGAATTCTCAAACTTTGGACTTTTCCTAAAAATCAAAATTTTTTGTATCAATCTTTCTGTTGTACCTTCTTGAATTCAATTATCATAACATCAACCAATCACTGAACTTTTTCTGGGTTTTCTGACAACCAACTTGAATCACTGAGCACCCACAACTGTGACCCGGATTTAACGGATAACGGATGAATTTGTTTGATTTTGGAATCTCACACCATTTGGCATTGTTTGGTTGTTGACTTATACAACCACAACAATTATGGTGAAGAGAAGATTTTTTAAATTGGATATTTGAGAATGATTTTTTTTTTTTTGAAAATGATTGTTTGAAAAATCAAAGTTCATCTTTCTCACATTTGAAAGTGATTTGGAAAGTTCATTTTAATTTGCATTTGCTTGTATTGGAACCATTTAACCCAACATTTGAAAATAGGAGAGGTATACAATACAAAATTGATTTTGCAAATGCCATTTAGCCAATATTTGAAATGACTAAATGAAAATCACTAGTTTAGATGAAAAGAGACATCCTCCTTAGCGGAGTCGCCAGAAAATCTATTGGAGAATTTTTGTATTCTCAAACGGATTGCATATTTTATAATCGAGTACGGCATAAGAACATGATATATTACCCCGAAGGATAAAAATATCATTTCCTTATGGACTCAATGATAAAATTTACAATTTGAAATAGAGATTTCCCCATTCGATGTTTGGTCGAATGGTTTTTATTTTATTTCTGGGGTACAGACGTCCCATAGGGGCAAGCCCCTATGGTTAATTGCATTCCAAGTTTTGGCTTGGGAAAACTTTTGATAAAATTAGTGGTTTTGCTTTCTTTTTGAAGTCATTTAAACATTGGCTAAGATTTGATTTTTGAAATCCATGAAAGTTTTAGTTAAAGGATTTGGTCTGTTAAGAATTTCAGAGAGGAGTTGATCAACTTAGAAATTAGATTTTGGAATGAAGGCCAGGGAGGTGAAGTAGGAGAACTTGATTCTGAGGGAA
Organism: Dendrobium catenatum; assembly: GCF_001605985.2. NCBI lineage: Eukaryota > Viridiplantae > Streptophyta > Magnoliopsida > Asparagales > Orchidaceae > Dendrobium > Dendrobium catenatum. Next base: position 894,665 of record NW_021319483.1, on the reverse strand, counting down.
ACTCAGAGGTGCTCAAACTATCCTATGTTGGGCTTTACATTTTAAAAATTTGATTTTGATTTAAGTTGATATTTTAATTAGAAAGTTGGGGCTTATATTCCAACAACACATGTTAGAGGAATTGCCCAAGGTATGAGGACTTGTAGGGTAATTTGGAATCAATCCATGTCTCAGAACCTAAGACTAAGGTGAGGACTACCGATAGGTAATGCCTCGAACCTAAATCTAACAAGTGCAAAGGGGCTTACAAAGTACACCAAATAAGAGGCATAGCCTGCCCGACCACTGGATTTACTATCCCGCCTGGAAGGGACTACCAGCTAAACCCTCCTAATCGCTTTTAAAACTATGTGTCTTGGTCTCAATGCAAATGTAGAGTGAATGTTTGTTTTTATTTAGAATGTAGGACTTATAACTTGGCTTTGAGGCTAAGATGCCTATTTATGTGGGTATACAGATGTTGACTCACAAAAAAAAATTATTATCTAATCCTTATTTGGAGGCTTTTCTACATGAGACACTTGTTGGGCTATGCATGTTTATTTTTTTCATTCTGAAAAATTTGGCTCCTTGAAGGGAGCTATGCAATTTTTCTTATTTAGAAAATCATGGAGCCTAAATCAATTTTTAGATTGATTACATTTTAATGGGTAAAAGTCTTACTTTTGTCCTAAGAGCCTACCGCATTAAACAGTCCAAGCTATACCCAAACAAAGCAAAGAAAGAAACCTAGGAAAATGATGCATTTCTATTGCACAATCAGATAAACAATCAAAGCATGCTTTTATTTATGAATAAAGTGCAGAGAATGTAAATAGAGTCCGAGTTATTACAAACAGGTTTGGCAGCTGAGTTGCCTGCCATTATACACCCAGTCAAAATTACAAACTCTACTTGTAGGAGGTTCTTCAGGCTCTTGACTTCTGAATGGATATTGGGCTTCACCTTTGCAGGTACATCCTTCTAGTCCATTTCATTCTTTTGCTCCAAACCCCCACAAGTTTGATACAATTACAATTTCTATCAAATCATGTTTGAAGAAAAGAGACTCAAACCTGCAATGGATTAGAGGCAGTTTATATAATAAAACATTACATTCAAAATCTTGTTTAGCACTTAGAGTGTCAAACATCTACTTCTACCCTATTGGTCACATCTTTTGGAGAGTTTTAAGCAACACCTGTCATGCACACAGTTTATTATTTATGAGCGTCCTCCTTTTAAATATGGCCACCTGCAAAAAGAACATGTATATTTCTACACTGTCCACTTAAGGGCAAGTTCCCACAACGCAGACAATCTAATAGGCAATCACTCAACAACATCAAACACATGCGCAAAAAAAGAAAATCCTAATCCTAGCATGTCAAAGGGGCTGTGCACCTAAGTGTGTGAGACTTGTGTGGTATGTCACACTAAGAGTCCTTAGTTTTATTTTGGAATGAAGATGTTTAATCTTTATCCAAGGGTGGTTTCACTTTAAGTTTTTTTTTTTTTTTAACTTAAAGATTTTATTTGATTTTTAAGTGTTTCATATTTAAAAGGGTTATGAAGAACCCATAAAGTAACCACATGCTTGCTTTTGGGCAAGCCTGTTAGTTATGAATCATAAGATACAATGATATGGGCATCCCACCTTTTGAGGGAGATGGTTGAGCATTATATCAAAAGGAGCCTAAATGATTTTTAGGTGTTTTGAAGTTATCTTAATGTTTAGATAAGAGAATTGTCTAGCTAATAGGGTAAGATAGACATGCCCAAGAGGTTTCACTTAGGACTTGGCGAAATTCATCCAATAGAGTATAATGAACTTCAACAGATTAGATGATTCCTAAGGGATGTCTATGAGTTTAACATTTTAAATGTTATAGGAAAGATCACTCAATTTGGGTTGAATGAAAGATATCACTTAGATTTTGGATCTAAGAAAGGTGTCCAACATGTAATTTTTGGGCTACATGTTGAGGGATTATCCTTAGCTTTTGGAGCTAAAAGGAGAAAGAAGAAACTCAATATTTAACTTTTGGGCTAAATGTTGGAGAACTCACTATAACTTTTGGAGCTAAAGAGAGCGAAAATCTCCTACAACTTTGGAACTGAAGGAGATAGAACATATAGCTTTTGGGCTAAGGTATAACATTTTCTAAAGTCTTTTGGGACTTGTAGAAGTAAAGAGAGATTGGTAGCTTTAAGGCTACAAATCAAAAGGATACTCCTTGAATTTTCGTATTCGAGTTAGACTTCATTTGCATAATTTGGTTTAGGCAAACCAAAGTGAGTCACTAATTAAATTCAGCTCGATAGGTGAGGGAGATTTGTAACAATAGGGATTATCATTGAACTTTTATGCTCAACGATATGTATTTAGTTTGCTAGATTTAGATTAAGCAAACATAAGAGAATGATGTGTAGATTTGGGCCTACACATCAAAGATTCTTTGAACTTTCAAGTGTCCAAAGAGAGGAACTCATTCACCTAGTTTGGGTTAGGAGAATGAAGGAAAGCTAGGGTTTCGACTCCCTTGCTTGATATGGAATTATTTGTTGAGTTTGGTTCAACAAATAAATGATTTTGGATTGAACTACTTGTTGATTTTGATTCAACAAATAGGTTGGTTTGGAATAAGATTGATTCAATCAAAATGAGTTGAGTGAATGAAACTTTCATATAACTTTTGAGTTGTAGAAAGGAGAAGGGAAGATGCAACTTTGGGTTGCAAGCTTCTAAAACCTTTTTAAACATTTGGTGTTCAAAGAAGGGAATTCATTCTCCCAACTTGGGTTTGAGAGCATGAAGATCGATTTGGATGCTCACCTACAATCTTAGCTTGTAGGAAAGGGAGAGAGAAATGCAACTTAGAGGTTGCAAATCATAAGAGTTTTTTTGAACGCTTGGTGTCCAAAGAGGGGGAATTCATTCCTCCAATTTGGATTGGAGGGATGGAGGAGAAGGGATGCAACTTGGAAACTACAACCCCACGAACATTCTTTGAACATTTGGTGTTCAAAGAGGGACGTACATTCTCAAAATTTGGAGTCTTTGTTGAATGAGATAGTTTCCTACAACTTTTGAGTTGTAGGAAAGACGAAAATGAAATGTAACCTAGAGGTCGCAAGATCGAAAGAGATCTCTTAAACGTTTGGTGTTCAAATGGATTTCTTCACTCAATTTAGTTAGAGTGAACGAATGAATGAATCCAGAATTTGGTTCTAAGGTCCAAGATTTTCATGTAGCGACATTATGGAATTTTGGAAGATTCCAAATCATCACACATGAAGGGAGATGATGGTTGGTGGTAGCTCCTAAAGTAGAGCCAAAGTTCATACAATCTAATATTTCGGTGCCTTTAGGAGGCCCTAAACATCATGTATGAAGGAGGATGGTTAAATGTTTATTGATTTTTGTACTAACAAACATAATAGCATGAACCTAGGATTTTGATCCTAAGTTAAAATGATTCACAAACTATAATAATTGGAGTCTTGGGGATGCTCTAACTATCATGCATGAGGGGATATTTGCTGGTTTATGTTCCAACAAAAGGGATGAAAGAACTTGGGATTTGGTTCCAAGTTGCAAATGATTCATACAATCTAAAACTTGGAGCTTTGAGAATGCTCAAAGCATTAGGTACGAGAGAAGATTCCCCATTCCTCCATGAATGTTTTGGATTCATCCAAAAAGGAGATGCGCGTTTGAAAGGAATTTCCCTATGTCCTTTAGAGTGTTTTGTACTCAATTAGGAAAGGGAAGAATTGATTTCCTAATGTTTTTGAGAGATCTCTAGATCAATTTTGGCATGATCTAGAAACTTGGATAGGGGAGATCTATCCTTATGATTTCTAGGAGATTTAGGATCAAATTGGGAGTGATTTAATAAAAACCTAAGGATGCATGTATGTGTAGATGATTCTCTAGATCCGGGAATTTTAGTGAATCTCACCTTAAACATTCAATTTTGGAATTTATAAAATAGGGTTAGATAATCCCAAAACATGAGGGGTCATAGGCCTTTGAGGGTCCATAAAACAACTCAAATTCATTTCTTTGAATTAAAGAAGCCTATTTAATTATCTTCCAAACTTTTACAAGTTAAGGATTGCAATCCAAATCATGCAAACTAATTTAGTTAAGTATGCAAACATTTGGCTTGGAGATATCAACCATTTGTCTTTCAGTCCCAATTTGAAGATGTATCAAAAAAGAATTCAAATAATTTCTTTTGTCATGGGATTTAAAACATGAACTTGAAGGTTCATGAAAGACCCCACTATTTGTTTGTAAGCTTCCAAAATCACAAATGTTAACGATGCAATTCCCCAATATCTAAGTTAATTTTGTCATAACTTACAATTTGCTAGAGGTGACATGCATGCTATAAGATGTGAGAGTCCCTACACATTGTCATTCAATGTATGGTTGAGTGACAATACTTAGCATAAGGTTTGATCGTAGGCGAAGGTACTAGGCACAAAATGAATGCTCTTACATGCATTTGAGAGGTGTTGGATACCAATCCAACACCCCTACGCACATCGCCATTTCCTTTTGGCTCTCACCTGAGAGCAACTTGGCAAAAATCACCGGATTTCCCCAAGTTTACAAAGAGGACAGCGATCATAGGATTTTGGGGAAGCATAAATTTAAGTTTCTAAGGGACATAGGGCTTTGGGACATCAACCACACAAACATTGGCCTTGGGGGACCCTAGGTTTCACTAAATTTTAGGATTTTACCTCACCCGGGTTGTCCTAGCGCTCCAAATTGTTGTCCAAGCTGCTGTCCAAGCCTTTACAAGCTCCACTCCAAGTTCTAAATGCTGTCCAAGATATTCCCAAGGAAGAAGACTGTTGTCCGAGTCTTTCCGGGGGTCGCCGTCGCTGTCCAAGCCTTTCCAGAGGGTGGATTTTCTGTCCAAACTGCTCCGGACAGCAGTTTTCATTGTTTGGATGCTCCCGGAGGCTGCGTGGCTGCTGGCCAAGTTTTTCCCAACGTCGCCGCTGCTGTGCAAGGTGCTCCCAAGCCATCAAACTACTGTTTGGGAGGTTCTGGAGGCTTCCTTTGCTGTTTGGAAACTTCCAACAGCCTCCAAATCGCCACGAACTCGCCAGAGTTAAAGGAGGAAGGGGGAGAAGCAGCTAACTTTGCTGATTTTTGAGAAAGGAAGTGAATGGAGGGCTTAACCTTAGATTTATTTCTTGAGAATGAAGAAAAAGCCCTCAAATCTCCAACTCCATCTTCCTTTTTTTTAGAAGGGCCGCCTGCAAGGAGCTTTGGCTCGTTGGAAGAGGGGCAACGGGCCGTGCGGTGGAGTCGCACGCAAGGGAGAGGAATTCCGCCCCCTTCCCTCTCGCTTCCTCGTATTTCTTCTCCTCTCTTCAGGACGGGCTGAACAAAGAAGCTACGGGGGAGCCGATCGCTCCCCCCTCTCCCTCCCGCGCTCTGTCTGGGACGAAAACAAAACGGGGGAGCTGAATGCTCCCCCTCTTCTTTTCGTGCTCTTGGAGAACACGAGCAGCAACAAAAAGTCGCCGCCCAAATAGACCAATCCCCTCTCTCACACGTGAAACGAGAGGTTTAGGGCAGAATTCTACAAGAAATCTGAGCCGTCCATTTCGATTTCAGATTTAGGTATTTAATTTAGCTTAAATCAATCAATTGGGGCTGAAATTAAGCCCAAATTGGACTCGACTCAAACTTCTTTGAGTCGATTTGGTTCTGAGTGGGTCCGATCAAGTTAATTTTGCGAAATCAAACTTGAATCGACGCCGAATTGTGTCGAATTGGGCTCGACGACGCTCGACGGGGTTTGATTTGGATTGATTTGATTTTAATCAAATTAAATTGGATTTAATTTAATTAAATTGGGGTTTAAATTGTGTCAATTTCATCTCGACGATGATCGATTGAGTTGATCGAGCGTGATCGAGCCTAGTCGGGCTCGATCGGGGTCGAGTCGATGCGAAAATGGATGGATTTTATCAAAATAAATAGAAGCGTGAAGCACGTGGGTAATGCAACCAAACATAATGATTATAGAGTTGATTATCAAAGTGTCGATCGTGCATTATCATTATAATATGAAAATGAGAAAACAAAGGTATCATGATACAGCAACAACAACGTCAAGCCTTTATGCCACTATGGGGTTAGCTACATAAATCCTTTTTCTCCATTGGGTCATGTTAAGAGTAACATTCTCATTTAAATCTAATAAAAAAATGTCATTTCTAATATTTTCTAAACAAGATTTTTAGTTTGCCTTCACCTTTCTTAACATAAGTCAAATCTAACACATTTACTCTCCTAATCAAGTCATTAGAAGGCTGATATTTTGAGTGACCAAACCATCTAAAGCGACTCTCCCTAGTCTTATCTGTCACTGGAGCTACTCCAGCATTTTCACGTATATGCTCATTCAACATTCAGTTTGTAAGAGTAAAGCCACTCAACCACCTAAGCATCCTCATCTCTACAACACTTAATTTTATGCTTTACTTTTAATGGCCAACATTCTATGCCATAAAACATTGCAGATCTCACCACCATCTTATAGAATTTTCTCATAAGTTTGAGGGATACTTTTCCACATACAACAGGCGCAATGTATTCCACCACTTCAACTATCCAACTTGAATTCTATTGACAATATCCCCATCTATTTCACCATCACTCTAAACAATAGACCTGAGATATCTAAATACTCTTATTAATGACTTGATCGCCTAAAGTCACAATCCCCTCACTAGATCTATTACTACTAAAATTACACTCCATATATTTGGTTTAGATCTACTCAAATGAAAACATTTAGACTCTAAGGTTGACCTTCATAATTCAAGTATACTTTTAACTCCCTCCTTAGTCTTATCAACAAAAAGAATATCATCAGCAAAAGGCATACACCAGGGTACATTCTCTTGCAAATGTCTAGTAAGAACATTCATGACTAAAGCAAAAAAAGTGGGCTTAAAACCAATCTTTGAAGTAATCCAACTGAAATAGAAAAGTACTTGGTCAAACCACCTTGTGTTTGAATAAAACAGCTCCTGCATACATATCCTTAATAACTTGAATACAAAATTATTAAGTCATTTCTTTTCTAGAACTCTCCATAGCACTTCTCTTGGAACTTATTATATACTTTCTCTAAATCAATAAATATCTTATGGATATCCTTCTCATTCTATCTATACTTCTCTATCAAATCTCTCAATAAATATATAGCTTCCATAGTAAACCTACTCGGCATGAATCCAAGTTGATCTTAAGAAACATTAGTATCACATCGTAACCTATGCTTCTTAACTCTCTACCATAGTTTTAAAGTATGACACATTAACTTAATTCCTTTATAATTCGCACACTCTTGTGCATTTCCTTCATTCTTAAAAATAAGAATCAACACAATCATTCTTCACTCATCTGGCATCTTTTTAGTCTTCAAAATAATATTAAAAAGTTTCACAAGCTAAGAAACTCCATCTCCTAAGCATTTCCACACTGTTATTGTAATATGATCAAGACTAATAGTTTTCCATATTTTAATTTCTTTAAAGTCTCTCTAATTTTAGTTTTACAAATATGCCGAAGAAAAAAAAATTATTTTCATTCAGGATGCTAAGGTCGCTAAATTCAATCTTATTCCCACAATCTTTATTGAAAAGCTTATTAAAATATCTCATCTACTTTTTGTTGAATATCCTCTTCAAATAAAATCACTTTTTAATTTTCATCATTAATGCACTTCACTTGAACAAAATCCTTACTTCTCTATTGAATATGAAAAATTTCAAAGGGAAAGGGGGTGCCTAGGAAGGGGGAAATTATTGCGTGTGGAATCCGATCACAACAATGTCGGGTCGGGTTTACGAGGTTTACGCAAGTCAATTGACTGTTTAACCCTTTCCACGTAAGCAACCGAACACATCGTTGTGATCGGATTCCACACGCAATAATTTCTCCTAGGAGGGAAAACTCAAATGAAGAGGGTTGTTTTCAGATTTATTATGTTTTTGGCATACTTTGAATAGTTGTGTTCGGTTTTTATGTTTTTGTTTGCAGAAATTGAAGTTTGATTAGGTGAAAAGGCTCCAGCCGATGGCTATGGATTTGGTAGAGCTGGAATTTCCTCTCTAATTGAAGATCCAATTGTATCTTATATTTTTCTTTATAGTCTTTCAATAAAAATTATTCTTAGGTGTTCTTCTTCCAAATTTTCTTGGGTCGTTTGCTAATTTTTACTAAAAGAGCAATTTCCTGGGCTGAAATAAAGGTCTCCCTCGCTGAATTCTGTTGTATTTCCCTCTTTGTTCTTGCTAATTTTTGCTGTTTAGAGGCCATATTCACATCAAATTGTTGTTTTTTGTTGTTTGGAGCCAAGATCCGGGTACATATGGCACAGAAAAAAAGTTGAAGTATTCTACGGGGAAATCAGACAATTGAAATCATAAATTTCATATTTCCAACCTCAAATTTCAGCCATCCACGAAAAGATCAATGGTATGTTTATCATCAAGGAGTAGATGATGAAGAAGATGCTCGAGGTCCAAACCAAAACATCGTCATCGAAGGCGAGGAAAACCACAAGCAGCTAAGGGAGTAGGGAAAACCTATATCCGATAAGGAAAGGGAAAGAACAAGAAGTGGAAATTTTGAAGAGATAAGACAAAAGACCTCCTCTAAAGCCCATTCATAGGGAGGAGATAGGTAGAAGGTTAGGGTAAGGCATAAGGGGTTGGGTATGAGCAAAGGGGTAACGAATTTGAAAGGATATGGAATAATTATAAGCGGAGTGCTGAATTTGAAAGGAGAGGGGTTGTTTAAGACCGGAGGGGTGCTGATTTTGAAAGGAAGAGGGGAAATTTTGACAAAGGGTATGGGTACGAGCATAGAAGGGATGATCGGGACACTTGGGGGTACCAGCCCCTTGGGGAATTGGAGGTTATGGAGGAAACAAGGGAATGAAGGAGATCCGAGGTTGAGTAAACTAAAGATGCCTATGTTTGAGTAAGAGAATGCATATGGTTGGATCTATAAGGTCGAAAGGTAATTTGTCTTCAATGGGTTGACAAAGGAAGAAAGACTGATGACAGCCGGCCAGTGCTTAGAGGGGAAAACATTGACATGGTAATAGTGGAGGGATGTGAGGCAGCCCATACGGGGCTAGAGGAAGTTTAAGGACTATTTGTTTGAACATTTCTAAACAAACAGGGGAGGGGATTTCTATGAGCAATTTTCCGCTCTGCCGTAGGAGGGAACAATGGTAAAGTACCGTGAAAGGTTTGGGTACATTGCTAACCGACTAGACCGACTTTCAGAGACTGAATTGGAGAAAAACTTTATTAAAGGGCTCAAACAAGAGATTCAGGTGGCAGTTAAAGTAACAAGGCCTCGTGATTTGGGAGAGACTATGGAGCTAGACCAGTTAGTGGAGGCTCAGAAGCACCTTAAGAGAGAGACCAAAAGCAGCAGTTTAGGATGTTCGTACAGGATGACCATCACCTTTTTGGCACCCAAGGGGCTGTTACTGGGTAGTCTTTGGGAGATCCCAGAGAAGAAGTTTGTAGGAGAGGGAATTGCAGGAAACTTCAAGAAGCTCACTAAGATGGAGTTACAGGAAATTTGGGTGAAGGGGTTGTGTTTCAAATGTGATGAGAGGTATAAATCGGGGCACTAGTATAAAGACCGAACTCTTCAGGTTCTCACTGTCTGTGAAGACGAGGAAGCTGATAAGAGAGGTGGGTGTGAGGCAATTGTGGAGGAAGAGGTGCATTTACACGTGGAAAATATCTCATTGAACTCAGTGGTAGGATTCACTACAAATAACATCATGAAAGTGAGAGGAGATAGTGGTGCTGATAGATAGTGGGTCTACCCACAATTTAATCTTCAACCAGGTCGTGGACCAATTGAGAGTGATACTGGTGGACATAGGATACAACGGAGTGATGGGCACAATGAAAGCGTAGACATGCAGAGGAGTGTGTAGGGTTGGTTCTAACCATACAAGGTGTCCAGGTGATGGAGGACTTCCTTCCATTGGAGCTAAGGAGCACGGATGCTATCCTGAGAGTGAAATGACAGCAAACCTTGAGAGACACAAAGGTTTGGAGAGCACTGACGATAGAAATGATGGAGGGAAGGAGGATGGTGATCAGAAAAGATCGAGGGTTATCCAAAGCTATGGTTTCTCTCAAAACCATGGTGAGGATCATACAGCAGGTGGGGGAGGATTTATGGATTTGCAGAGTTTAGAGGGGATCAATTTGGAGGAGGGGGTGGCATCCCTCTTTCAATAAATCTGCTTATACAACATATCAGTAAGGTCTTTCAGCTAGCTTAAGGATTTTCACCACCGATGGAGCAGGAGCATGCCATTTCCCTGAGGAAGGTGTTGTCACCAATTAGTATCAGACCTTACTGATACCCTCAAATCCAGAAGGATGAGATTGGGAAGTTGATCCAGGAGATGTTAGAGTTAGGGATCATCAGGCCGAGTATGAGGCATTTTTTTAGCCCAGTCTTATAAGTTAAGAAAGATGGGAGTTGGAGATTCTGTGTGGACTACTGAGCCCTGAATAAGTAGAATATGTCAAACAAGTTTCATATTCATGTGATAAATGAGTTGTTGGATGAGTTATGTGGAGAAGTAGAGTTCACGAAGATAGATCTAAAGTCAGGGTACCATCAGATCAGGATGAGAGAGAATGATGCCTTGAGGACTGCATTCAGGACACATGAGGAATACTATAAGTTCTTGGTGATGTTGATTGGCCTCACCAACGCCCCTGCTACATTAGTCTCTCATAAATAGGATTTTCTTTGATGACATCCTAATGTAAAGTAGGTCAGGCAAGGAGCATTTGGAACAATTGAATGTGGTATTAGAGGTGTTACAGGAGCATACTCAGCTAACATAAAAAAGTGTTGTTTTGCACAGCCCAGGATGGAGTACTTAAGGCACATGGTATCAAAGGAGGGTGACCGCAAATCAAGCCAAGAATGAGGCTATGTTGAAATGGCCGATACCTAGAAATCTGAAAGAGTTGAGGAGATTCCTAAGGTTGAATGGGTATTACAGAAAGTTTGTGAGGGAATACAACACTATAGTATAGCCACTAGCAAAGCAATTAAAGAATAACAGTTTCCTATTGGGAGAGGTAGCTATCTAAGATTTTAAGAGATTGAAGAAGGCCATGACCACAATATGAGTCTTGGCACAACCAAATTTCATGCAAGTTTTCATTGGGGAGACTAATGCATCAGGGTTTCGATAGGAGGGGTGCTCATACAGAATCAAAGGCCCATAACTTACTTCAGCTAGATATTGACAATCAAAGTTAGGCTAAAGTCAGTTTATGTGAGGGAGTTGATGGCCATTAAGTTGGTCATTCAAAAGTCACAATCGCAGTTGCTGGGCAGACATTTCATTATCAAGACAAAGCAAAGGAGTTTGAAGTACTTGTTAGAGCAAAAGATGGTGACCGAGGAGCACCTAGATGGCTATTTAAGATGTTAGGATATGATTTCGAGCATTTGGAGCACTTGAAGGTGGTATTATAGGTGTTATTCATAAAAAGCTAAATTCTTTGCAACGTATTTACTTTCTTAGACTCTTTACGGACCTCTTTATATCTTTCTTAAATTTTCAAATTTTTACTTCTAAATTAATTTTATAATAAAGTTTCTTATTTCTATCTTTTTCTTGCACATTTGATTCCACCACCATCTATTTTTACTATTAGGAACTTTTTTTTTATACTCCAAACACATTTTTTTCAACATTATTAATATCACTAGCTATTTTTTCCCACATAGCATTAGTTTCTTCATGTATAGTCAAAACTTAAATTCTTGAATCATACTCTCAAAAATATTTTATTAGTGTTATTTAAATGTCCAATCTAATTCTATGATAATATTTTATTTTATTTTTTATATTATGCCTCTTCATCTTAAAGTCAAAAACTAATAAACGATCTTGGATACATATGATTTCACTCGGAATTATTTTGCAATCTAAACGATTTATTTCTCTTATAAAAATAATCAATCTAAGTCTTACTATATCCATTCTTGTAAGTGATGAGATGCTCCTCTTTTTCTTATATAAGGTGTTAGTAAATACAAAATCATAAGTTAGTAACAAACTATATCAGCATATCCATGTGTTAGTCAATTCTAATTTTAAATACATATACAAACATATTTGAGGAGCATAAGCATTTATTGTATTAATAATCTTAGCATCAACAGCAATTTTCAAAGCTATAATTCTATATCCAATTTTATTAATTTTTACAACATTATTTTTCAAACTCTTATCTATAATCACACATACTATTTTTAGTACAACTCATATTTGAATAACAACATTTAAATCCTAAACTATCAATCTCCTTAACTTTCTCTCCATCCATTTAGTTTTCTTGAATGTATAGAATATTTATTATCCTATAAATTATAATATATATTAATTTCAATAATTTGCCTATAAGAGAACCTATATTCCAAGTTTTTATAAAAAAAAATTAGTTTCATAGACTAGCTTCTTTGCACACATCCATCCATGATGTGAGAAGGGAACCCTGCTTATTTAACATTGTACCCAGGCACTGGTGCAACTGCCCTTGCACACTTCTTAATGTATTCAGATGATACAACGCATTGCTCCGAAGAAACACCCTAGCATTAACGTAATGTATAAAATGATTCACGTCATGATTATTCGACAAGTTTTACACCGATTGTCGACTAACTAACACAATTCTCTACTTTCCTTATCCAGGGCTTGGGACATGACAACGACAATGTTATAGGTATCATGATAGGTTTATGAAAAATGAGAACAATAATACATGTTTAGGGGATATGCTTTTCAAAATTACCCAAATAGTATATTATGAGTAACATGGTTAATATGCTATAGTAGAGTGGGGGGTTTGACCAAATTTCGAAGAATAAACTTAAGAAGGCGAATTATGAGTCATGAAGAGCAACATCGCAAACAACTAACCCCATTTTGAGACAGGTGGAAATGGAGTGAGTTGTAATCGAAGTTTCCATAACCAAATTCCATCGAGATTGGAGATTGAGACGGAACACAAACACACAACCCTTGAGCTCCCCTCAATTTGCATGACCAAAAACTCCAAAGAGGATACCCATGCCTCTAATGAATTTTCTTCTTGCTTTCTTCCGTATAGGGAGAAGACAAGGAGGACTCCTTTATTAGATTTAAACGAGAATTTGACTTTTAATAGGACACAATGGAGAAAAAGGATTCATGTAGCCGACCCCACGTAGTGGGATAAAGGCTTGATGTTGTTGTTGTTGTTGTTGTTTCTTCCGTATAGGAAAAAATCTTCTACATTTGATGAGTATAAAAAGAAGAAGACAAATGAATATTCGAAGGATGTCTGTGGAGAATATCAAGGTTTGCATGGAGACTTTTGAGGTTTGATTTAGTGTCTATAGAGTGGAGGTAGTTGGTCAAGTTGGTATGATCAATTAGAGAGATTCTTGATGTTGGAAATGGTGTTAATATCAAAAGAAGAATCTAAGTTGGGTCAAGTTGGTATGATCAATTTAGAGAGATTATTGCTGTTGGACATGGTGTTAATATCAAAAGAAGCATCCAAGTATTGCAGTCTTTTGTAGTTACAAAATGATGGAGATGTGAAAGTTGGCAATCACTTCTTTGCACAAAGACCCTGGTTTGGCTTAGCAAGGATGAATATTTATTGTGCATATGCTTCTTTGATTGATAAGAAAAGAAACGATTGTAATTAAAATCGTACAAAATGTGAGAGAGAGGAATAATAAGCCAAAGAGGAGAGGGAGAGATAGAGAGTAAGAGAAATGATAGATCTCATGTAAGGAGAAGAGGTTTGGACCTAAGGAGGATAGATTTGGAGACAATTACTATTGCTAATTCTTGTATTCATAACATTGTATTCCTTCTTACATGCACCCTCTTGTTTATAAAGATTTCAAAAGCCTAAAACCATAAAGATAAATGAAAGACATCAAAACATAATAAAAAGAAATAACAATGGATCTTTCATAAAAGGAGAGTCTTTTATAAAAGAATTATATAATAAAGTTGCTTTCATTATAAATTTATTACATAATTAATCCAAATATAAACTATAATAAGTCCAAATAAAGTAGAAGATTACATGCCCAAATAAGGCATATCATAACATGTCGATTTTGATGATAAGTTGAATAATCAGGTATTGTATCATATCAAGTAACCAATCATTAATCACAGTAGTCAAGACACAAACGAATAAAAAATATACCATCCTACATAAACATAGCACAATGTTCATGAAAGACCATTTGAAGCCGCTTTAAGTAAATATTCTTGTCAGAGTACAAATTCTTCTTTTCATTCTACTTCAAAAGTAAATATAATTGGTTATTATATGGTAATGCCTTGGAACCCATGCAATTCATTTTTATTGGTATACTTCCTAGCAAATTTCTAAACAAGCAAATCACAATGCAATCCAAATGCCCTTAATCTCTTGAATAAAATAATATGCTGTCAAAAACAAAAGTCAAAAGTACTACAAGCTTTAAGCAAATGGAGCACAGATAATTTTGAGAATGCTTAGGATTTTTTTTTTTTTTTTTTTTTTTGGCCATTTTTTTTTTTTTTTTTTTTTGCTAGGCCATATTTTAGTTTTTGATTGATTGCAATCCAATATGTTTTAGACAATCTTTTAAATAACAAACTATATCAGCATATCCAGCTTGAATTTAGTAAAAAGAAACAAATTACAATATAATCTATATATACTAAGCATGATAGAGTTCGAGAGGTTAAACTGGTAAGGAAACAAAGTGGACAACAATCACGAACGTCTTTGGTCTAAATAAGATCCTAGTCTAAAATAATTTTAAAAAAATCAGAATATACAAATAACATGTTCCTTAACCCTATTTTAAAATGGGCTACTTCATATGTATATGATTACTAAAGAATTTTGATATGCCTCATAAAAAGGATGTAGTCTAAATAAATAAATAAATAAAAGAAAACATGAACAATAGGCATATGATAACAATTGATGGGAACCTATGTTTCCCAAAAGACTTTAATGGTCGATAAGAGACAGTAGATGCTTCCTAGTGATCAGTTCAGGAAGACAAAACTCACAACAAAAAAGATATGGTATACTATTTCGTATGCCAGTACAACTTCTATGTAATCAAACATTAAGGGAGAACAAGTTTGCAAACCTTTCTCTCAAATCCAAGATGTCAAGGGAAGATATGTTTATAATATCAATACTATATGCGGGCCTTGATCTATGAAACAGACTAAAATGTGTCATTACAACTTCAAACAAGAACATCATGAAGCATGCGGAGACATTGGAGACATGAATTTCACTTCCTTCATTAAATGAATGGACGCCTGATGTAGGACTACAATGCTTAAAGTGATATTATAAGAGCTCGTACGAATTCTTGATAAAAACAATTATGATTATAACTATTAGCAAATTAAAACGACAAAATAAGACGTAAGAGCGATCATTTCCGTTTAGGCCAAGTTGCGGTGTTGAAGGCGATCGTCGTTGAGATTTCAAGGAATACAACGACGATCGCCTTCAACACCTCATCCTGATTTCCCTCATTCCATATCAAAACCCCTAACCTTTCACTTCCAAGATTAGTTGTCATACCATAAACCCTAGTTTTCCCCAAGGCCTCCATTAGCTTCCCCTCATTCCTCTAGATCTACAAACAACATAAGTATATCCACACCTCAAAATCCACACGCATACAAGCCAAAATTCAACAATCCATTGTCCAATCCATAAATAAACCCCTCTCTAACAATACCTCTTGGAATCACCATTTACAATTCAATACCCAACCTAACTACCTCCAGAATCCTTCCACAAACTTGCCCTCAATTCCATAATAACATTAAATTCAGAAGTAAGCCAATCCTCCGCATAAAACTCCACTATAATCCTCATTCAATTTGATATCATTGCCAGGTTAAACAAGAAGTCATGAAGCATAACAAAGGAGGGCAATCAAATCAACAAAACGAGGCAATTCCATTGGCATCGATACGTAATAATTAGTTCTGAATTTGTGGGGTAAGAATTTATTTGCTTATGTTAATTACTATTGGTTATAGTAGTGCATACGACCACCATTGGTTCCTTTCAAGACTTCATATCTTGTTTCTAGCTCATCATAGCTCCCCTTGATAAAATCAACCATAGCTTTGAAAAAATTAATAATGCCTTTGATATGTATCATCAAATATTTGAAAATACATACAATAAGATTGGAAAACAAAAGAATATGATAAAATATACAACAAAACAAAAGAAAACGTCGAAACATTTTTAATACAACCCAGGGAATCAGGTCTTAGTTGGCATGTAGTGACTAACACAAATTCATCAAATAGGGCAGCAAAACAAGATTTTTCCTACTATCAGGATTTATAATAGCACTGAACAAATAATTATTTACCTAAATGTTAATTTGAAAATATACGACTTTGCATACATCATCAAAGATAATGAATCAACCCACTTTACTGCTAGCGGTTCCATCATGTATAGTCACAATAAGAGACTTCTTGGTTGCTCGCTTGGGCCTCTTCATAAGCTGCACCTTTGATCTAAGGACGGCATCATGAGGGGGAGGGTCAATTCGACCATTCACCACAAATATGTCCATAAGACAAAGCTTCCCTCAGTATTCAAACATCAAATCATGGAAAGATATAAGGGATCATACCTGATCAGGTTTTAACAATCGATTTTTTTATGGAAATTATCGACAATGACAATTTATAGATCAAACCATTGAGACGGAATAGCATGTCTCTAGGAGTCCGTACAACAACAACAACAACAACAACAACATTAATGACTTGATCGCCCAAAGTCACAATCCCCTCACTAGGACTATTACTGCTAAAATTACACTCCATATATTCCGTTTTAGATCTACTCAAGCGAAAACCTTTAGACTCTAAGGTTGACCTCCATAATTCAAGTTTACCTTCAACTCCCTCTCTAGTCTTATCAACAAGAAGAATATCATCAGCAAAAAGCATACACCAAGGTACATCATCTTGCAAATGTCTAGTGAGAACATCCATGACTAAAGCAAATAGATATGGGCTTAAGGCTGATCCTTGATGTAACCCAACCGAAATAGGGAAATACTTGGTCAAACCACCTTGTGTTTGAACACAAGTAATAGCTCCTGCATACATATCTTTAATGATTTGAATATAAGCATTATTGACTCCTTTCTTATCAAGAACTCTCCATAGCACTTCTCTTGGAACTCTCCATAGCACTTCTCTAGGAGTCCGTACGAATGAATAAAATCATTAATAAGACATCATATGATAAAGATCAAGACTCTGAAATATGGATCTTTTGATCAAGTTTCATATTATAAAAAGATAAGGATGAAATGAATTTGTTTTTTCCTTGTTAGGATAAGTTTGTATTTAAATTAAATAGCATGCTAAGACAATACTTTCTAGAATTATCATTTAAATAGAACTTGTACATGTTATAATAATAAATAGGTTTCCTCCTTCCGGCAATTTATTTAGTTATGAAATATCGCAATCTTAGTTGAACCAATTTAGAATTAAAAACTCTAAAAAGAAATAAATTAGAAAAATCTAAGGCTTCTTCTAAAAGTTCTTCCATATTTTATCTTCCATCCAAACCTATTAATGTAGCAATTTATCTCCCAGTCAATATTAAAAAAATCATTGTTGTACTTCTACATACTAAAGCAAAAATTGCATGGGGCAACAAGTAGCTCGCCAACAAGCACAAAGGCCAGGGAAGTCAACTCGGCATCCATGTCACAAGCTACAGTAATGGACGTTGCCCGCGCCACCTTCAATGAAGAAGACAAGCCAAGTGGAGGAAACCCTCACAACGATGCTATGGACGTCATAGCCACGATCCCAACAATCAGATTGGTAGCATTTTGATAGAAACAGGAAGTTATTTAAACATTAATTTTAAATATATTTTTAATAAAATAAACTTGCTCACTTCCTAACTCACCTCTACTTCAAGACCGCTCTATGGTTTTTAAAATACCAAATGAGTACTCGCCCTACCAATTACCTAGGGTGAGGACATCACCAGTACACGCAAATGAAAAACTTAATTGTCAACACCCCAGCAACCTACCATGCTATATTCCGCAAATCCCTACTGAACACCTTTAGGACCATGGCATCAACATGTCATGTTGCAGTTAAATTCCCAAAAAGCAGAAGGGTGATCTTAGTGAGGAGCGACTTCACCCAATAGCACATCTACTACTCGTGAGTAGTAGGCAAGGCGACACATATAGGAAGGCCTCTACACCATCAACCGTAAGTCGACCCAAGCACCTATCAACTGCAAACACAAAAATGAAAGGGAAGCCCCTCACACTCATACCATTACTAGCATTTTTTCAAGAAAAGCAATAAAATGTTCTCCCTCTTTTCTTTCACTTTCTAGGTAACTTTTATGCTATATATTGATCCGCCTTGTTGAGAAACCATTATAAACCTACACATGACACTGATCATCCTAGATAAGTATTCTCCTTCAAATTTCTCTAATATTATGTAAGAAATTTTTTTAAAATAATATAATACCCTCATGAGTTTTGTCGTGGATCTCTTGATATTCGATCATGATCTAGTCTATGAATACGCATAATATATTAATATTCAAGCTTTTCAACGCTCTTTTTTTAGTATCTTTTTTCTAGCCATACATTATTAGGAGCTATGGATCTTGAACATTAATTGGCATGGAAACATAACTAGACTAATAACATTGGGCCAATTCCAAAAAGTCACAGTCTAAATTGGTTGAGAACCCGAGTAACACCGTTGCCTTTGAATTAATTCCAAATGACCAGACACATCATATTTTATAAGCACAACTAAGAAACCATCGGTTTGGTTGGCACATAAAGACCACACATTAATTTGGCACTTTATTTACTATTTTTGAAAACTCAAATTTGTTGTTTGCTTATATTACATTGCTTTGTTTTCTTATTTAAAAGGCCAAATAAACAAAATAGTAGTTTATTTTTATTTTAGTAATCCATGTTGTATAAGATCACGGGCTCAAGAAGAGTATATCAAACACACTTTAAACATCTAGCCAATATGGACCATTTTTTAGCAAAACCTAATAGTTATTTTACAACAACAACAACAACATCAAGCCTTTATCCCACTACGTGGGGTCGGCTTTATGAATCTTTTTTCTCCATTGTGTCCTATTAAAGGTCAAATTCTCGTTTAAATCTAGTAAAGAAAGGTCATTCCTAATATTTTCTAACCAAGTCTTTTTAGGTTTGTCTTTACCTTTCTTAACATAAGTCAAATCTAATACATCTACTCTGCTAACCGGGTCATTGGAAGGCCGCCGTTTTATGTGACCAAACCATCTAAGGAGACTCTCTAATCTTATCTTCTACTGGAGCTACTCTAACCTTTTCACGTAAATATGCTCATTTTGTATCCTATCTCTAAGGGTAAAGCCACTCATCCACCTGAGCATCATCATCTCTGCCACACCATAATTCAAGTTTACCTTCAACTCCCTCTCTAGTCTTATCAACAAGAAGAATATCATCAGCAAAAAGCATACACCAAGGTACATCATCTTGCAAATGTCTAGTGAGAACATCCATGACTAAAGCAAATAGATATGGGCTTAAGGCTGATCCTTGATGTAACCCAACCGAAATAGGGAAATACTTGGTCAATCCACCTTGTGTTTGAACACATGTAATAGCTCCTGCATACATATCTTTAATGATTTGAATATAAGCATTATTGACTCCTTTCTTTTCAAGAACTCTCCATAGCACTTCTCTTGGAACTTTATCATATGCTTTTTCTAAATCAATAAATATCATATGTAGATCCTCCTTATTTTCTCTATATTTCTCCATCAAACCTCTTAATAAATGTATGGCTTCCATAGTCGACCTACCCGGCATGAATCCAAATTGATTTTGAGAAACATTAGTATCACGCCGCAACCTATGCTCCATAACTCGCTCCCATAGTTTTAAAGTATGACACATTAACTTAATACCTCTATAATTCGTGCAATCCTGTGGATCGCCTTTATTCTTAAAAATAGGAATTAATACACTCATTCTCCACTCATCTGGCATCTTTTTAGTCTTCAAAATAGTATTAAAAAGTTTAGTAAGCCATGAAATTCCTTCATCTCCTAAGCATTTCCACACCTCTATTGGAATATCATCAGGTCCAACAGCTTTTCCACCCTTCATTCTATTTAAAGCCTCTCTAACTTCAGTTTTACTAATACGCCGATAAAAATATAAATCTTTATTTTCATCTAGGGTGCTAAGGTCACTATAGTCAATCTTATTTTCACAATTTTCATTAAAAAGTTTAGCAAAATATCTCATCTATCTTTGTTGAATATCATCTTCTAAGAAAAGTATTTTTTTATCTTCATCCTTAATACACTTCACTTGAACTAAATCCTTACTACTCCTATCTCTTTGTTTGGCTAACTTATACATATATCTTTCTCCTTCTTTAGTATCTAATCTATTATATAAATCACTAAAAGCTAATGTCTTTGCATCGCATATGGCTTTCTTAGCATCCTTACGAGCAACTTTATATATTTCCCAATTATCGGAATTTTTAAAATTAAACCAATTTTTATAACTAAGTTTCTTATTTTTAATCTTTTCTTGCACAATTGGATTCCACCACCAACTATTTTTACTATTATGAGCTTTTCCCTTTGATACTTCAAGCACATCTTTTGCAATATTCTTAATAACACTAGTCACTTTTTATCACATAACATTAGCATCCTCATGCACAGATAAAATCTTAAGATCTAAAATCTTACTCTCAAAAATGTTTTTGTTAATATTATTTAAATGCCCCCATCTAATTCTAGAATATTGTTTTACTTTATTTTTCATTATCTGTCCCTTTATCTTAAAGTCCAAAACTAATAATCGATGTTGGGTACATAAATTTGCACTCGGAATAACTTTACAATCTTTGCAATCTAAACGATCTAATTTTCTTATGAGAAAATAATCAATCTGGGTTGTACTATATCCATTTTTATAAGTGATGTGATGTTCATTCATTTTCTTAAATAAGGTATTAGCAATTGAAAAATCATAAGCTAAACAAAAATCTAATATGGTCTTACCACCTTCATTTGTTGTTCCAAAATCATAACCACCATGAATGCTTTTAAAATCATCTACCTCTCTTCCAATATGTCCATTTAAATCTCCTCCAATAAAAATTCTTTCTTCTAGAGGTATCTTTTGTAATAACTCTTCTAAGTCAGTCCAAAATTTTAATTTTGAACTCATATCCAAACCTACTTGAGGAGCATAAGCACTTATAATATTAACAATCTTATCATTAACAACAATCTTTAAATCTATAATTCTATCTCCAATCCTATTAATTTTTATAACATTATCCTTCAAATTCTTATATATAATAACGCATACACTATTTCTAGTACGACTCCTACCCGAATACCAAAGTTTAAATCCTAAACTATTAATTTCCTTAGCCTTCTCTCCAACCCATTTAGTTTCCTGAATGCACAAAATACTTATCTTTCTATGAATCATAATATCTATTAATTTCTAAAGGAACCTATATTCCAAGTATCTATCCAAATTTTAGTTTGATGAACTAGCTTCTTTGCCAACATCCGTCCTTGATGTGAGAACCCTTGCCTATTTAACATTGCACCTGGGCGCCGGTGCAGTAGCCCTTGCACACTTGTTACTTTATTCAAGCCATACAGCGCGTCGCTTACAGGGGACGCTCTAGCATTAATACAATTTCTTAAAGGATTCATGTCATTATTATTCGATAAGTTTTACACTGGCTGACGACTACCTAACGCAACCCTCCACTTTTCTTATCAAGAACTTGGGACCTGGCAACGGTAGTGTTAAAACCTAATAGTTATTTTGATTAGGTTAAATGTAATAGATGTTAGATTAACCAATGTAAATGTAGTAATTCATGTTGATTATATTTCCCAAGAGCATGAGCCAAACAAATCACTAATGCTTATAGGACCAAAGCCCATTTCCACATTGTGAAAAAAATCACTAATAAAAACAATAATAGTGTCATTATAATTATAAAAATTGAAGCATTAACCTTCGATTAATTGTGGAACCCAAAATCTAAATAAATGGGTGTCTAACATAAACCATTATTTTAACTGTTACAATATATGTGAGGAGAGAAAGGTTAAGTTTATAGAGATATAACACACATCTTAAGCTTCTATATTCAAAACCTCAAAATCAAGCATTTAAGAAGAGGTTTAGAACAAATAGTACTTGAAGAGAGATGAGGAATGCACTTAGGGGCTGTTTGGGAGGAACGCACTTAGGGCTAGAAGTAAAGTAAGTGTAAATTAAAGTAAATGCAAGGGTTTTGAAAAGTTTGGTGTTTGGTTGGATGAAAAATAAATCCAAGTCAAAATAAATTAAATACAGTGTATTCCATTTTAGTTCATTTTTTGGGTGAACTGTTCTCACCCAGTTTTGAGGTAAACCGTTCTCGCCCAATAACTTTGATATGATGTGAAAGAGATTTTTCATTTAAATATAATTATTGTAATGTCACTAACAAAAGATCATATTTTAGAGCGAAAGCCCATTTACTAAGAATTGTTGGGCATGGAGTTAAAATTTTCCCTAAGATTAGTTTGTTACAATTGAATGAATTTCACCCCTACTCATGTTTCATGGCATTCTACTTCCTCTTCTATTTGAGTTGATAATGTTACAGCCAATACAATAACAATAACAACAACATCAAGTCTTTATCCCACTACGTAGGGTCAACTACATGAATCATTTTTCTCCATTGTGTTATATTAAGAGTGAAATTCTCATTTAAATCTAATAAAAAAATATCTTTTCTAATATTTTCTAACCAAGTATTTTTAGGTATACCTCTACCTTTCGTAACATAAGTCAAATCTAATATATCCACTTTCCTAACCGGGTCATTAGAAGACCAACATTTTATGTGACCAAGCAATCTAAGGCGGCTTTCTCTAAAATCTTATCTTCCACTAGTGCTACTCCAACCTATTCACGTATATGCTCATTTTGTATCCTATCTCAAAGAGTAAAGCCACTCATAACAAAATCATTTAGAATAGAATGGTATTAAAGTATGAGAAAAAAATGTGTTGCAAGTAATTCTTTGGAAAAGACAACAACAACAAGCCTTTATCCCACTACGTGGGGTCGGCTACATGAATCATTTTTCTCCATTGTGTCCTATTAAAAGTCAAATTCTCGTTTAAATCTAATAAAGAAAGGTCATTCCTAATATTTTCTAAAGACAATAATTTGCAAATGCAAGAGCAACTTAATGGTGTAATTGCGAAGATTTTTTCTTAACTAGACTATTTTAACCTTGTAAGGAATCCTCGTCACAATAATGCATTTACTTTTACATGCAATAATATCCTTACAGTTTATGCTCCACCTAAATACAATGTCATTAGATCAAAGTTACTGGAGAGAGAGAGAGAGATAGAATATTAAGAAGTTTCTTGAACTTGGAAGTATGGAAGGGGCGAGGAGCTAGTTTGGTGTTTGATATGGCTAGAACAATCCTTAAAGAAGACCACTCATCAATTTGATGACAGCACGAATAATTACCCAATGTTCATTAAAGTTGTCAATTATGAAAGGCAATATAAAGATTTATTTTTCATTTCCAATTTGATCAAATAGATAATCATGATGGTTGGATCATTAAATGTTATTCAAGCTATTACTAAAATGCACCTATTTGTAGAGCAGCAAAGCTGCTTGTGGAGCAAACACATCCTCAAATCTTTTGGATTCCATGTATTTAGCATACTATAAATTTTGCTCTAAGGAATATTTGTGCAACTAAGAATATTGAGTGAAATGAGATCACTTATAATAAATGTCACTATACATAATGATTATAAGAGATGGTTTAATTAGAAATTTCATAATGAATCACTCTACTGGCCTTTTTATTTTCGATGATTTCTCAAATTTAAGAAACATTACCATAGTTGAAACTCTTTTTGTCTCATAATAATTTTGAGAAACTTCAAATAAAATCAAAAATGCACTTCAGTCCATAGTGGTTAGTGAGAATTAATCTTGTTATCGAGAGGTTGATGTTGTAAAAGGTAAGGTATATAAAAGAAATAATATTAAATGACCTATGGAAGGATAATATTCGACTGTATTTTAACTTTTCTTAATCCAATTTATGAGATGCTAAGAGAGACTAATATATATAAGTCCTATTTACATTTTATTTATGAGATATGTGATTCCATATTGGCTAACGTGAAAGAGAAAATATATAGATATGAAAAAAAGCCACATAATGAAGACTCAAAGTTTTTGGAGTGATGTTTATATTATTCTAGAGAATAGATGGATCAACAGTAACACATCTCTGCATTACTTGGCTCACTCTTTAAATTCATGATAAATTTCAATGTATATTTTATAATTAATTGTTAGTTTATTCAAGAGTAATTGTCTAATTTTTTTGTCTTTTATATTCTTTGAAACATTGGTACCTAAATGATGAGGAGAGATGAATGATTACTATAGAGCTTACTAAATTCTTTTGGATATTTAGAGGACTTTGGTTATCAAAAATATTTGCGTAATATGGTGGTTGATTCATAGAACTTCAACACATGTACTTCAAGCAAATACCATAAAACTTTTTGGTCAGTTTCATCCTCATTTTATTGTGAGAGAAACTAAAGTACATATTCATTCATTCATTCAATGAAAAAATAAAATAAAATTACTCCACAATGGGCTGAAAATTTTGTTTATGTGCATACAAACATTCATCTTTCATTTAAAAAGACCCTAATTTATATGAAAGGTAATAACAAGATGTGAATGTTGTTGGAGATGAATTTGAGTTCCTTGACAATATTAAAGATTACAAATATTTCACTTGATAAGCCAAAATTAGAAGCAATGATATTTAATGATAATGATACTGAAAAATAAAAGACAAACCCCTAAAGAAGTTAATCCTATCATTCCTTTTAGTGAATATTTGAAGCTTCATGTTGCACTCAACAGTTCATGCATTTTTTATGTTGCAATATACAATTTATGCTTATCGTTTTATATTCTAAGCTACATAACTAATTATAAAGTTGATTTATCATTTGTTTTCCATTCTTAATATTATGCGTTCTTAATTTTTATGCATTATTTAAAAATTATAATGTTTTGTCTGCATCATACTTGTGCCATATATTTTTAATAATTGTCATATCATCATCGTGTCGGCGTGTCTATGAAAGTGCAACATAGTTTCCATCACACCATTTTTTCTAGCACATAAACTATAATTATCCATTCTCACTTGTTCCATCGCATGAACTGTTAGCATACAATTATTTTTTTACTCGCCCATGTGTTCCAACATATGAAATGTTAATATGCAATTTTTTTAAACTTATTCTATATGGACATAAAAAAGGGCTTGATATTTTACCAATATAGCATCTAAGCCCTAAATCAGAAAGAGAGTCACATCCTTTCAATCTAAAAATTTATACGTGATTTTTATTCATCTTAAGAATAAATTATATCACCTTTCACATAATTTCATATATCCCTAAGCCCTGAACTAATATATTGAGCATCAAGCTAGCGAAATTGATATAAAAAATGATATAGTTCAGCCAAGTACTCCCAATTCAGGGTCATTCACTAGAGTGTTGAGAGTAAAACAAAGCTTACTATATTTTTTCTACATATCAAAGGTCTATACATCAATTTGTTGGCAGTGGATATATATATATAGTAGTTCAAAACTGAACATGAACTTTAAGCTAAGCACACCTAGGGCAAGTGCCTTCATTCTACTATCTAAAAAACTTATCTGGCCAAGGTAACATAAAAATGATAAACCAAGAACCACAGTATCAATGAAACAAAGAATATATATATGCATTTACAATGCCTAAAACCAAAATGACACTGGCAACATCATTTACAAGTGCACCAAAGTAGAGTTTGCAGACTCAGATTATCATGCTATTCAACTGGATGAAACGCATATATTCTCTTTCAAACACTGCCATGTAGTTAAATGAAATTTCAAAGCAGAACACTCAACACTTAAGGTCTTATGTAAGTAATAGCATGCAAAGTTCACATTACAAGCTATCCAGTCATTAACAGCAACTGAATCAGCACATAGAGCAAATAGACGATCACCTCCACATACAATCTGAGTCAAAGCCTAATACGATATATATATATATATATATATAAAGCTTGACGGTCTAGCACTGTTTCATTGTTCGTTCAAGAAGCATCAGCCTGAAAAACAAGGAAACCCTAAAGTCTGCTTGCCTTATTAAACGTGCATATGCGATGAAGATAAGAAATAGAACCTTTTCAACTCTGGCTTCCGGCGCTGGCCAAGATCCTCTTCCATGTCACCGTCAAGGCGCTCCTTGATGGAGCGCTTGGTCCCCGCGGTGACCCGGTCGGCGTACATCGTTCCAGGAAAACGGCGAAACCCTAGGAAGCAGTAGAAAACCGAAAGCGTATTTTTACAGCAATCGGCGGGATGCCTTGGAGATGGACGAGATCAGTCCCTTGCAGGACAGGATTAGTGGGAGAGGGGTGGACTAAGCCAGCAAACACGAGATAGGCATACTGTAGGGATGCTCGGCTGGCCGCTGCTTAATTTGAAGTAATGGACTTTTAGCATTTTAAGATAAATGTAAGTATTATTTAGGTATTGATAGAGCCCTAAATCATATTCATAATTCTTTAAGTTACTCCACTGCCCCCAGCAGTCTGCGAATGAAATGTTGTACTTACATGTAATTTTATGCCCAAACATTTTTTAATACACTTCCATAGTCGAGATGTAAAACAATCATCTCTGTCAAATATAATAAACTTTAGAATTCCATATAATATAATAATTTCCTTAATGAATAACTTAGCTAATTTCTTCATTAAATTAGTTTGACTAATAAGAAGAAATTGTACTACTTTTGTAAGTTTGTCACTCATAACCCAAATGCAATCGTGCCCTTATCGTGATATGAGAAATTCCATAATAAAATACATTATTATATCTTCCCACTTCCATTCTGGTATTGGTAATGATTACAACACACAACTAGGTTTCTAATGACTTTAAATCCTATACATCTTCATGCTTCTTCAAGGAATTGAATAACTTGAGTTATGGGCTTCATATAAAATTTCTTAAATCAGATTTGATTCTTTTGGTATCCACCAGTGCATATTGTTTTTGATTGCTCCTTGCTCATAGAAGCTAAGTATTACATTTTAGGAGCCCTATCTTACCTTTTGATGATCACAAATATTATTAGATTTTTATATAATTTCACATGATGTATATATTACATATTTTTCTTGTGTGTAGTACTAATATTTTAGATTTAACATACACAAGATCATTAGAGAATTAGAGCTCAAGAATGGATTGTATAGATTAGGCTTGTTTAAAGGAGTTCGTAATTTTATTCTTTCTTAACTCAATTATGTAAAAAGGTGTATGTTAGCTTAATAATCGTGCACATATAGAGATAGTGAAAAACAAATATTTTCATTTTTTTTTGTTAATTGTACTATACGATCTACATCATGCTGCATAATCAATTCAAATAGAAATTAATTAAAATATTTAATTTGAATGAAAAATTATATTCAATTATAATTAATCATAAATTACAAACATCGTATCATATTGAATGATCAACTATAACCAGAAACCCATCATCAAATCTAACTTACCTAAAATAGGCAAATTTAAATTTTGAAATTTGAATTGTTCATATTGTATGAAGCCTTTCTTTTTTTTTTTTTTTTTAGAACAAAATGATGAATGCATTAAAACTAAAAAAAACCAAAAAGTTACAAATCAAGTATTCCCTAAAGCATCACATTCCTCCTTCAAGCAATACAAGAAAGAAGGAGGAATCCAATCATCATTAAGATCTTCCCACAAAAAGGACCTATCTAAAGACAAATTAGCACATATATCAGCTAATTTGTTATTACATCTATTCGAAAAGGAGAAAACAACTTCATTAAAATTCAGCAAAAAGGCCAAACTGTCATCAATCGTTCTACTAACCTTCCATGAATTGACCAAATTTTGAAGCCTCTTAATGATATTGAAATTATCCCCTTCGATGATGACACCTTGAGCTTCAAACATCCACTCCTTCACCACATTCCTCAGATATAGAACTGCTAAAAGTTCCAACTGAGAAATATCCCAATGCAAACATTGAGATCCAAAAGCAACCAGGAACCTTCCATTTCCGTCTCTAGCTATGCCACCAATCCCGACCAAATTGTTCCCTTTTAGAGCTGCATCAACATTAATTTTAATCCACCCGGGTGGAGGAGGATGCCAAGGAAACAACAGCGATTGCTGATTAGCATCCCAGTTAACCGGCTGAATATTTAAAAAGTTCTTCCTAACAACAAATGAAATTGCATTAGCAGCAATAACAGCATCTGAATCATCCTTCTCACCATGAACCAACCACCTTACATCTACTCTTCCAAACAAGGAAAGTTGCTGAACAAAAAATGTTTGCACTTAGAGCATCCTTACTCACAAGCCTTTGAAGGCCTTCCATGCATTCCAGAAAGCCATTAAAAACCGGGATTGAAAAGCCCCATCTGTTCAGTAATAGAATCACTTTCCGGATCTTGAAACACTCTCCAACCAAATGGCTTTTATCCTCATCTACATCACAACCTCTCGGACAACCAGAAAAATTGCTTAATTTCCTATTAACCAGGAAAGTATTTGAGGGAATAACATTCATACAAAGTCTCCACCAAAAGAGTTCAATTTTCGGTTTTAACTTCAGCTTCTTCATCCAATTCTAATGAGCAACCTCATCCTCATGAACCAAAGCTGCATCAAATGCCAATGCTGTTACAGATCTCCCAGAGAACTTATGCTTTAATTCCAACAAATCTGAATTTCTACTGACATTGATAGGAATATTAGAAATAGTTTCCATAAGCTGATCCCCAAAAAAGACTTTGAGCTTTTCCATATTCCAATTGCCATTAGAGATGAAAGTGCTAAGTTTAAAATCTGAAATATTTTGACTATTGACAAATGTAGGCCATGTAGCAATACATTTATCTAATATCCAAGAGTCATTCATCCAATTGATAGAGTCCCCATTTGAAATTCTCCATCTAACAACATTTTTGAGAAATTTAGCTCCCATAGTAATAATCTTCCAAGTAGAAGAACTTCCACCCTTCACCGACTTCGACCATAGATCTTCCCCATACTTTGCTCTAAGTATTTGATTCAATAAAGAATGAGGCTTCATGTAAAAATTCCAAGCAAATTTGGCCCTAGGAGGACCAACCTTAGACACAGCAGAAAACAACCCCCTACCACCCTCAATCTTCGGCTTACAAAGCAAATTCCAAGAAGCATAATGGATACCAGCATTCCCGTTATTTTTACTCCAAAGAAACCCTCTACACATCTTATCAAATTCCTTGAGAATACTCAAAGGAACTAATGAAAGAGTAGATAAAAACTGAGGCAAAGAAAGGAACGCTGATTTAACTAAAACCAATTTACCTTCCAAGGAAATGCACTTCTTCCGCCAAGTATTAAGTCTATTGGTAGCAGCTTCCAGCAAAATCTGAAAATCCGAAGCAATCAACCTCCTAAGGGTCATCTTCACACCAAGGTAGCTGATTTCCTTTACCACTTTGAATTTGAGCTTCTTAACAATCTTCTTCTGGAAATTCCTTTTTGTAAACCTTCCAAACATAATCATATATTTCAACTTGTTAACTTTTTGCCCCGTCCAATTACAATAATTTGAGATGATTTCCTTCAACTCCTTAACTTCTTTAATTTTTGCTTCTGCAAAGATTAAAATATCATCTGCATAGAGTAAGTGAGATACTCTAGGAGCTAATGGAGAAACTGCAATACCCATACCACTCCTTCTAGAAAGTAAAGCATCAGACAATATTTGAGAACACAAAATGAATAAAACAGAAGATAAAGGACATCCTTGCCTGAATCCACATTTTCCTTCTATCCATCCAATTCTTTTCCCATTGATTAGAATACAAAATTTGGGATTGAGAACACATTGCAAAACAAGCTCCAAAAATTTAGAAGGAAAATTAAACTGAGTAAGAGCTTGCCTTAATGTTTGCCATCTCATACTGTCATAAGCTTGTTCCATGTCAAGCTTAATAGCAAACATCCCACTTCTAGCCTTGGACCATCTGAATTTGTTGAACACCTCCTAAGCCAACAACACATGATCAGATAGAGATCATCCTCTAACAAATGCTGCCTGATCCACCGAGATTATCTTATGTATAACTCTTTCCATTCTATTAAGGAGCATCTTAGAGATAAGTTTGTAAATAGTAAAACAAATACTAATGGGTCTAAAGTGAACAGGTTCTTGTGGACTATTAATTTTGGGGATCAAAACAATCAAGGTCTTCTTCCAAGACTCATTCATAATACCCGAAGCAAGAAAATGATTAACATCAAGCCAAATGTCACCTTTGATTACCTGCCAAAAATCTTTGATGAAGGAGAAAGAAATCCCATCTAAGCCTGGAGAAATACTCCTCTTAGAATTATCAACAACCTCCTATAACTCTTCCCGTAAGAAATCAACATCAAGCATCTTCTGGTCATCCAAACTAATAACATTATAAGGTTTCGGCCAACCTTCTAATGAGCAGTTTCTGAATTGCCATTTCCGTCTGAAAAATTCAGAGAAAGTATCATGGATCACAGCTTCCTCTTCCGAAATAATACCACTCCCTGTTTTGATATGGCTGATCCAGTTCGAACTCCTCCTTGCATTCACAAACGCATGAAAAAAGGATGTATTACAAAAAACCCACAAACAACACTCCATAATCCTTTTCAGCTTGAGATAGCACACAATTGAAATCTCCCCCTACAACCAAAGGAAGGTTGCATGAACAATGTCTTTCTAGATCATCCCAAAGAGTCATTTTAACCTGTATATCATTGCTTCCGTAAACTGAAGCAACCACCCAGCTTCCTTTTCCTGTAACATTTAGCTTACCCAAAATCATTTGAGAAGTAGCTTCCATCACCGAGAAGTTAGCTAAGTCTTTTCTCCACAACACCATCAGGCCACCTGAAATCCCAACTGCAACCTAAAAAAAATCCCACTACATGCCCAGAGACTTCAGCAGAATACAATTCTCCAACGAACTAATCTTTGTTTCCAATAAACCCACAAACAACACTCCATAATCCTTGATTACCTCCTTAAGATATAGAGCAGCCTCTACCTTCTTGGCTCCTCTACAATTCCAAAAAAGAAAGGAAGACATTATTTAAAGATGGGGGAAGGCCCCCCAACCTTTTTAAATTTACCACTTTCCATCTTCCTATTATGAGGAATAATATTTCCTGAGCCAAGGGACTTAAGTTCTTTAATCAACTTAACTTTTTTCTCATAAGAATGACTCCCTCCCTTAGAATTATTAGGAACTAATAGCTCATTCTCATTTTCCTGAGAATTTCCAGATTTCTGTTTAGCACAAGACTCTGTGTTATTCAACTCCAACACTTTGCCATGAGACAAAATTTCCCCTTCCTCTGCTCCATTGCAGTTATTCGATTCTTCTAACTCAGACAGCATTTTGAATCTGTTACTAACTTCAACCGCAACAGTATCCTCTGTTTTATTACCCTGTATAACTTCAGCGGCAGGAATGTTTCCCACATAAGAGATATCATTTATATAAACTTCGTTAACAACCTCTTTAGTACTACTCGAATTAACCACAGCTTCAGCAAGCTTGTTGCCTAAGTTAGTAGCTTCCACATTCCTTAACCTCTCTGAATCTGAAATACTCACCTTAGGAACAAAGATTTTCTTCATAGGGATAGAGCTCTTCTTATTAAACAGTCTTCTGTTGTATGACACCTTAACTCATTTCTTCATTCCATGTTGAACCTTAATCCAGGGATTATTATTAACTTTCTCCACATCAACCTGAGCTTTCACATCCACTGACTGCCTTGTCTGAACAATGTTTACACCCACTGGCTGTGCATCCCTGGAACAGATCTCCACCTTCCGTTTTGCCTCATCACAATCTTTTAAAGAGTGACCACCACATTCAGTGCAGATTTTAGAGATCCCTTCATATTCCACTTTTTGAAAGAATTCCCCAGCAGATCCTTTCACCCAAACTCCCTATAGAAGTCTCATATCCAGCGGAATGAGAATACAAACCCGCGCAAATTCCCTCCTGCTCCACTGGAACATGTTCCCATCAAGTAGGTAAGGCTTGCCAATTAACGAAGCAATTCTACAGATATTAACCTCATCCCAGCACTGGAGAGGTAAATTGGGCAGCCGAATCCACACAGGTGAAGAAATACCTTTGAGCGACAAGGGATTGAAATTCACTGACTATTTATCCAAACCAACCACCTGTCCTCTAATCCACCAAGGACCACTAGAGAGAACACAATTAATAGCTTTAACATCCTCGAACGAGCACAAAATCCATCCAAGACCCAAACTGGTAATGTGGAATTTACCAAATTTCTCCCATTGCCTTCTCAACTCCATACTCACCACATGAAAAGGGATATCCTCTCCAAAAATTTTCACCACAATAGCCTTCTCTAGTCTCTTTACATTCTCCATGTCTTTTTCAACATGAAGAACCACCATTTTCCCATCTTCAGACAAAAAAATTCCCATATCCAGGTTGTCGACATTGACATCTGGTTTTTTCCTCCAAGCCGATTGTGACCACACATTCTGCTTCTGCCCCTTTACAGCATCAACTGGACCTGCTACATCCACAACTGGAACCTCCTCAGAAAAACCAAAATTCTTATTTAGAGACAAATCTACAATCACATTCTCCGCATCCTTTGAAACGTCCTTCAAAAATCAGCAGAATTCCTAATAATAGGAGAATATTTCAAAGAAATCTTATTACGATCAACACTAGAATTGATCTTTAATCCTGCCGAAGATGAAGCTTCTAAATTCAAATTTTGTAAATTATTCTCCCCGCCGTTAAGACAAGGTGAGACTTACAACTGCTGCTTTAGAATAACCTCTTCGATCACATCTTTTCCCTTGCCAGAAACATGGATAAGGGTCTCCTTTTTGTCCAACAAACCCCCCTCATTAATCACCAAAGGCTTATTAACAAAACCTTTAAAGTTCTTGTTAAATCCATCCAAAATCTTGGATCCGCCATTAAATACCTCAGTAGAATCAAGAACCAGAGCAGAAAGTCCATTTCTATAATTTTTCCAAGTATCCGGAGGAATGAGACGTCTATGCTCCATTACCGTCCCTCCGAGCCGACAGATTGTCGGAGAACCGGCCAAACCCGCCACCAAAATGTTGTCCCGCCTAAACAGAAATTTGAAAAACCAGACTCTCTCTCTATAGCTTCTCTCTTTAGAAATCTCTCTACCGTCAATGAATGTTCTCCAATATGAAGCCTTTCATATTGTATACTATTTTAAATTATTGTCAAATTTAGGTCAATTAAATAAGGAATAAACTTGAATCTGAATTGATTATAGAATGCATTATATGATTATAAATCTTACTATATGATTATATATCATACTTTACAAATTGTTGAAACTTTGTTAAGTATGAATTAAATTGTTAGACCAAAGCTTATATCCCAGCGGCTAACCAAGAGGAGGGTGAATTGGTAATTTAAAAAATTATGCCTCTTTTTGAACCGATAAAAAGTGTAGTGAATTTTTTTTTATAAAAACAATTTTTCAACCACACTTCCAAACATAAAAAGTAAAGTAAAAAAGCAGCAGAAAATAAAAGACATAAGATTTATAGTGGTTCGGTCAAACACAACCTTCATCCACTCCCTGAAAACTCTCACTTCAGGTAATGCACTATTGACACTTTCCTTTTTCTCCCACAGCAAGGCGGAGAAACCTTTACAAAAACTCTCTTCCACCACTATCCGGAGCGACAGAGAACCGCCATCCTTTTACACCCTCCAAGTGTAGGCAGAGTACCTCTCACTGTTCACACTCTCCAAGTGTAGGCAGAGAACCTTTTGTCCTTTCGCACTTCTCCAAGTGTAGGCAGAGTATCCTTTGCTGTTCACACTCTCTAAGTGTAGGCAGAGAACCTTTCGTCCTTTCACACTTCTCCAAGTGTAGGCAGAGTACCATTCGCTGTTCACACTCCTCGAGTGTCGGCAGAGAATCGGATCTCCTTGAAAATATCTTCTTACGAGAAATCTAGAAGGACAAGAGAGAAAATTGAAGTAATTATAATTCAAAAACAAAGATCCTTACCTTTGAGTATCAAGTAAATCCTTCACGCTCCAGTGGTAAGAAATCTCCTTCTAACACTCTCTCCTTCAATCTCTCTTCAGTTTGCATGAAGACCAGTGGACAAAAAGATTAAGAAATAATTTTAAATGGACCTTTTATATGAAAGACACGAAAAACTATCTAAAAATTGCTAAATTACAAATATGTGCGTACTTGATCGTCCCATACGACGTGATTTTGTCCGTACGAACAGTGTAAAAATTGTTGCGTACAAAACCAATATGCATTGGTACAAAATAACTTCGTACCCAATAATCGGCCCGTACGAACTAAGTTCATCTGGTACGAACAGTTATATCAAGGGTTCGTTGGGACAAAATTGGAGGATGGTCCGTATGTTTAAGCAACAGAGGACATCATCCTTGGACGAATGTACAAGTTCGTCTAGACAAACCGAACAAGGCATGAGTCCATAGAACATCGTCCTGGGACAAACTAGGTAAATCAGCTGGACAAATAGTTCAAGTCATGGGTCTAGAGAACATCGTCCTGGGACGAACTAGGTAAATCGTCTTGACAAATAGTTCAAAGTGAGAAAAACAGAGAACATCATCCAGGGACGAATGAGACATTTCGTCCGGATGATCAGGACTTAAAAAAATTTTCTTCACTTTCTGTTCGTTCCATTTCTCCGAGGGTGTAATTGACTTGATCGTCCCGTACAAACTTGGTTTGTCTCGTACAATCAGTATAATAAAAATTTGATTTTTAAAGATCTCCCACAGTGTGTGCGTGCTAAATTACTCAATTACAATCACACTCTCTCAGATTCAATAAAGATGAAAAATATAGACTTCAATTTATAAAATATCTTATGCTGGAATTTGATTTGAAATCTTCATTAGTCTGGAGTATGATTGTCCTGAAATGTTAGTCCACACAAGAGCAAAAATAATTCTTTCAAAAAGTGTTAGGAGAAAATAATAATTAAAATAATAATATTTGGAATCATCAAAATTATATAAGTTGCAAGAATGTAAAACATGCAAAAGCTAAGTAGCAACTCTCTTAACATAAATCATACGAGGACTTTCTGGATGATGTTTGGTTCGTCTAGTATGATTATGATCGTATTATAGAAATCAACCAATGACTCTCTAGATGATGTTTTGGTTCATCATGTATAATTTGATATTTAATTTAAACTAATCATACTATATAACCATTCATTCGTCTAGTGTGATCAATGAAAAAATTGAACTTATCATGTTGTACTACTATTTATTATATAGTATTAATAATGGGATAGTTGAAATAATCATATTATATGATTCATTTATCTCATAGTATGAATAGAGTTGGCAGAATTGAATTATTAGGGTTTTTGGTAGTCCACTATTTAAGCTTTCTTAATAAACTTTGCATAAGTCTTTTGATAATCATTAGTGTGAGTCTTCTGTAAGTGAGGATTTGAAGAGAGGCTTTTGATAGGGGTGGTGGAGTAATAACAAATTATGAAAATTATTTAGGGCTCTATCAATCCCTAAACATGCTTAGGTTTCCTTTGATGTAAAAATTATGAAAACCCTACTTAATGTATGCAAGTATACATGTCAAATCAAGTAATAAAGTGATTGAGTAGAGTATCAATCCCACAAGGAAGAATGTTTACATGCAAATACTAGTATTGTCTACTTTAACTGTAATAATTATCCTACTCAAATAAAATAAGTTTTCGAGGAAATTTAATCACTTAATTTAAAAAAAAAATAATTTAAATAAAACACTATTTGAATACATAGTTTTGGATTGATGGAATGTAAATATAATAGGTTTCCTAATGATTCTCTTTTATATTAATGTTATTCATAACATATGCATCACTGACCACTTAATTAAATGTGAAGAGATATAAGATTGATTAAACTCTTCCAACATCAATATCACTCTAAACTCCCATAGTTTGTCACCCTATAAAAATCTTAGAAGAGTATGTAAATCATGTATTGTTAAATCGCCTCATTACAATTCGTCTCTATATATATTTCATACATGAAAAACTCTATGCTTATGCTGGCATCATATCAATCCAACATACGAGGTTATGCCTACTTTTTTATTCCTATGCTCCATATTACACCTGATATTTAAAATACATATAGCCACTATGTGCATTAAATTAAGACTTGGTATATCGAAATCATCATAAACTTATTGATGAAAAGAATTCATTAGTACTCTATATTTCATTCACAACATCAATCCAAAATAAGAGAATTTAGCAAAACATGAAGAACTAGTGAATCATATTCATTTCTATTAATTACACTAATGAAGGAAGTACATAAGAAAAGATATCATTATGGTTCAATGATCTCATATGCACTTCTCCTTAAAATTATATAATTGTTTTCACAAATATATGGCAAACACTCTAATGGAATGTACCTAGTACATCTCTTATATCCCTTAGTTATCACTCCTAATTAAAAATAAGAGAAACATTATAAGGACTATAATTAAACAAGTGACTGAACTTTTATACTAACATTACAAATAGATTATTTATAGAAAAAATGTAAAAAAATAATTCTAGCACTGCCGGGCTTGAGACGCTTGAGTCACTTGATCCACAACACCCATAAAATGAACTAACTCCGCAACACTGAAAGCTTTTCTCCACTGCGATGCTTGCTGACATGAAATCTAGAGTAAATAGTGACTCAAAAAATTTATGGTAAGTAAACAACATGCTCTAATTTTTACCATCCAAATTGGAGCTAAATTTAACCATTTGATCTTAAGTAATCTAAGAAAATAAGTTTTTAATCAATGTTAGTTTACTCAAAATCCAGTGGTCAAAACTTCTTGATTTTATTTTTAAAATAAACTTGGGCTCAATACAATTTTAATGAGCTCAAGAACATTTGATTTGATAGAGATTTAGTTTTTTTTGTGATTTTTTATATTTTATGATCTTTTATTATTTTTTTAAAAATCAATTAATTCAAAATTACAACTTTCAATTCTTGGCAAAATGGAAGTGGTGGCGCATCACATCCTAGGATAGGTGTTGGACATTGATGACTTTACTTAACCATATATGCACGTGGATTTAGATATTAGATTGGTTGAACAAAAAATGTACAAGCCTTATGCAGCCACATCACGCCTCTCATGATGATGCATGGCTCGTGGTCAAACTCCATTGTCAGTATGTGTGTGATCCATAATCTGAGCCATTTGATTATGCGATCAGATGGCTAAAATTGATTTGATATGTTTATTTCAAAATGAATTAGAACTTTGATCAGTCATAACTTTCAAAATATCCTTTAAAATTTTATGAAATTTCAAACATAGACTCTCTTGGTAAATTAATATTCCAATCTCTAGAGTTTGGGGGCTCCATGTATTGAAATGTGTGGGTAAATGCAATTTGAATTTTAAAGTTTGAATGGGAAAATACCACTAACTCGTGGCTAGATTTTCTCAATTTTGGGCTCTATGGATTTATGGAGAAGTCCTCTTAAACTTTCTATAAGACTTTAAGAGTTAGTTTGCACTGGATCAAAAGATAATGCAAGATTATTCTTGCTCTTGGTTTCTTTATCTCTCTCTCTCTCTCTCTCTCTCTCTAATTTGGGATTTCCTTAAATTGAAGAAGGCTAGGGAGTATTATGGGGAAGTTGAGGGGCTTACTACAGAGCTTAATAAATGAATTTGATCAACCCTTTCTATCGAGTTTTGGGGGATATTTATTAGAGTGAGAAAAAATTATGGAGGGTCTATATCTTTCCACCTAAATTATGAGCCACTCCAACTTAAGTTTTGTACTGCCCAATAGGAGCTCAAGGAATATTATAGTGAGTTTGAATGCACATGGTTAGTTATTAGGGAGTATAGCTTAAACTAATCATTGAAGAAAAGTTATTTTGGAGATTCTTGCAACATTACATATGGCTTGAGCTTGACATGACCTATAGAGAGATGGTTTTAGAGTGCATCTGATCCTTTGGTTGGGTCCAAATTTGTCCAGGTTCATTTTGGGCTTAAGAAAATAGGTTTTAAAGGGTTTTGTTCAACCCAAATGGTTGAACTAGGTCAAACCATGTGTTGGGCTCCTTATGTCATATGCATTGGGTTATTTATCACCTATTATAATAGTTCATGGAATTTAATCTGATAAGGGTTGGACTTTGGCACATAAAAAACCCTTTTAGTGCTCTTGGTTTAACTCAATTAGCTAAAACAGGTTGACCCGAGGGTTCAAACTTTTTTGGTGACTCATGGGGATCTAATGAGCAATCCCCTAGAGTTTGGTTCAATGGTTTTGTCAAAATCAAGAATTATAAATTTCTAAGTGTATAAGGTGTGCTTTGGTCAAGCATGGAAAACTTGGTCAATAAGATTTAACTAGGGGTCAATGGTAGGTCCAATTCATTCCAAATGATTTTTTGGACATATTGGAGGTGGTCCCATATAATATGGAGGCCATTTTGTTCAATATGTATATTTAAGGGCTTAAGGGGCCCTTTGGTCAACCTGGGTTGACATGGTCAACTAGAGTGACCAAGGCTTATGGTTCAATACCTTAGAAATCATATTTGGGATATTTTGGAGGAGGTTTCAAGCTTTGGTTTGATTGAGCAATGTTGAAGTTTAAGAAAAATTCAGTTTTAGTGGTTTCAACATTTTAGGATTTTGGTGATCAACTATGGTCAACCATGGTTAACTAAAGTTCAATGTTAATTTGATGTATCATTCTAGTGATGGTGATCATAATTAATGAGCTTGGAGAGGCATCTATGGTCAAAAATCAAAATATATTATGTTCAATGGTATAAGCTCTAAATTTTTGAAGGTTTTACAACCTATGGAAAAGCTGAGTTTCAGAGGTTACGAGTCTCGTAATTCCACCAAGTTGATGTGGTTGACCCTAGAGACATTCTAATTAATATGCAAATGATCGATTATGAATCAAATGATATTTGGTAGGTTTTAGAGAGATTAATTGTTCTCCCTAAATAGTTTTTGGACCAAGTGGTTTTAGGCTTGGTTTTGACATTGGATTTTGGAATTTCTAAATTAGCAATGGGCCTGATTAATGGAATTGATTTAGATTTGGTTTGTTAAATGATTCAGAGCTGTTTAAGGTTTAAAAAATTCATATCAATCAATAATCAATGATAATCAATGATCATCAATGATTGAACTAGTTATTAGAAGATTATCAGTGGTGATTATCAACTGATTAATTTGTTCTTTAATTTTTTTCGTGAATTTTGAATTAGTCAATAAATTTTAATGATTGAAGTAATTTTGGATTTGTAATGATTCTATAATTAATAATAATTTAGTGATTGTCAAGTGACTAATCAGATGACCAAATGATAATAAAGACTAACTATCATATGATGATTTTAAAGTCAATTATTTGATTACAATGCTAGAACATAGAGATTAATTTGATTTAAGATTTTAAGTAAAGTTCAATGATTTATATGTGAAGATATTTTGATTCAGATAATTGACCTCACTTTAAATTATGGTCAATAAATAGACTCCCCATTAGAGACTTATACCTAACTATAGAGGATTGATATGCAAATTAGGATCGTACCACGAGGGGATTTCTCAACAACTAGCGGGTTCAATGATATGAGGATGGTGCCATAACGTACTCACTCCAACACTAGAGGATGATCATGAGTAAAGGAAGCCTATGTGTGGGGACTCACACTTAATCTCAAAGGATTGGATTATCATATGGAAAGGAAGCTTATATATGAGGACTTAACCTAACCATATAGGATATATATATATATATGTAAAGTAGGATGGTGCAATGAGGGGATTGCTCCACCACTAGTAGGTTGAATAATACTCATATGATGCCACAAGTGGATTGCTCGACCATTAATAGGTTTAATGATGCTTAGATGGTGCCACAAGGGGCTTGCTTCACAACTCTCTAGTTTAATAATACTATGATAGTACCAAGAGCATCTTTTTTAATCACTAGCAGATAATCATAAGGAAATGAGGCCTAAGTGTAGGGACACACACCTAACCTTAAAGGATCACATTATCATATCAAAAAATTCCTTTACTAGGGACTTACACCAAATTAGAGTAGTTATACGAGTGGATTTTGGGAGCAATGCCAAAAAGAGATTCAATGGAGTGTAAAACACATATTATAAGCTCTATTAGGTTATTAACCATCCACTTAAAAGAATTTAAATACTTAATATAACTACATCAATAAGTTTTTTTAGGATGTACTACCTTGAGCTATGGGGTTACGTGTCCTAAGGAAGCCTTGGTCCTAATGCCTGTTTTGATAATGCCCCAAATTGATTGATGATAAATATTAACAATTAAAATAATAAATATTAATTAGATAATTACAAAATTCAATAACTTAATCAATGACTTAAATCAAACCTAAACTTGAAGATAATTGATAGGTAATTCAGTCCTACGAGCCTTTTAATTTAGCCTCAAGGAGACTAAAATAAACCTCACGGTCTTTGTATAAATAAAGAAAATTATTATTCAACCTAAATAAATTACCTTAAATCACTAATGAATGGGAGCCTCCATACTTTATGCAAATTCCATTTTAGAGGGCAAAAGTGTATTAAGTTTTGAGGCAAAAGGACTAAAACACACAATTAAAATTTATGATTTTAGGAGACTAATAATTAACAAACTCCAACACTTAAAAATCATCCTAAAATGAACACTAAAACTCTAATACTTAAATTGCAATAAACTCCCCTTGACCTACAACAAATTAAAGAAACCACTAGAAAACTTCATACTACAACCAATTTATGACACATAATCAACAGAGCCTTATGCACACACTGTAGATGGCGTGTTAGGACAACCAATCCTAGATTTAGGCTAGGCCATTATTCCTTTATACTTGCCTTTTGTGTGACATGGATTTTTTTTGTGGATTTGATGCAGATTTGATTGCATGCTAGTAGTTATGAATTAATGTGTTATGTGATGCCTTGATATGATATTCTTGTTGTAATTATTTGGCATATAATGTGATGGATGTTAGATTTCTCCTAGGTTACGAATGATCTAGATGCGAACAAAATTTTTTACAGGTGGCTATGCTCATGCAGGGATATAAAAAGGGGGTTGATAAAAATTTCATTAACATAATTTTTTGTAGGTGCTAAATGTGTTAAGCCCCCTAAAAATTAAAGAGCATGGCCAAATGAATGTTTTGGCTCAAATATGAGCAGATGAAAATATAACCGCTTGTGATTATCTTTATGATTTTGAATATATCTGCTTAAAATAACATACATGTTGTATTAGAATCATTTAATATTTTTTAAAGTGTAAATTTAAATTTTGAAGAGTTATGAAAGTCACTTAAAATTGGATATTTTAGTGTCCATTCTGGAGGAGTTTTTTATATTTGGAGAACCAAATTAGGATGACTTTAAAACTAAAGAGAAAAGAGATGCCCCTTCAGGGAGGAGTTCTTTTCATTTGGATATCTAGACCCGGTGGATCCATGGAGTCTAAAGGAAAGGGATGAATGAGTGAAGATAAAAAATATCACATATTAACACTCGTGTCATTATGTAGGATTAGAATATGGGATTTTATCAGTGGTGACTGACCACTTTTAATTCATGCAGACCCTGAGTTATAAATTAAGTGGCACTTGACATATGACATTTACTTTTATTTGGTTATATATGATTTGATGATCTGTTTAAATTGATTATGCCCTAAATATTGCATATTTTTATATATTTTTTTCTTGCATGTGTGTTTTGCTTTAGCATAGTTTGCATTTAGGCTCTTAAGGATAATGCAAAAAAATCTTTAACTCGTAACTAAATAATTTTGTTTTGCTCACATTAAAAGATAAATGCTCTTTAAGATGTAAGCTCAGGAACTCCCAAGAGTTTTTTATGCATTCATATACCCTCTCTTCTTGTTAGGCACAGCCCTACCTACGTGTCGTGGCAGATCACCTAATCTATTGGGTGCGGCTCTATCTAGGGGATATTGTGCATTTCTAGGAAAAAATATATTTTCTTGGCCAAATTTTTTAAGTTCTTCATTATGAATTTTTTTTGCATGTAAGAATCAATTAGCATGCATTGCATTAGAACCTAATTAAAAATTATTAAATTTTAATTGCATCAAGCATAATTTCCCTATTTAGGTAAATGTTCTAATTAAGATCTTCTCTAAATGTTGACCCCAATTTCTCAAAACCCTATATAATAGTCTATCCATCTTTTATATTGATTGGATATAAGGTTTTAAAGTGCCTTGGTGGTTTAGCTGGCATTCTAATCCAGAATGATGTAAGCCCATATTTATATTTCATTAATTAAGTTTAGTTCATTATCATTTAGCATCCAACTTAAATTTAGGATACTGGCAGACCTACAATTGTAATTCCCTAACATAAAAAATTTAATTGAAAATTTCTAATAAATTAAAAAAAAAAATTTCTTTTGCCCAAAATTCAGATTGAGGCATTTATGAATTATTTTAGAGTCCTAAAGAGCCTCCTATTTCTCATCATTTGGCCTCCAAGATAAGTGTTCAAAGATTTATCTAATCCCAATTGAAAATTCTAGCCTCACTTCTTCCATATCTCTCTTAGAAAATCCAAAATAAAATTTATACCATTCTTTTAATCAAGAATATTTATAAGAGGACTAAAACTTTATATTATGTATTGAATTATGAAGGCATACCTTTGTGGGAGATTTAAGACCACAAATAAAATAATACCCATCCAACTTATCTCCTAAATAGGATGGGGGGAATTATTATTTTGAAAAAATAAAAGTTTAAAGACAATCATTATTGTCATGCTCAAATAGTTTATAATAAATGATATTTTCTTTCCTTGAGAAGATATGACATTTATTATGATGACTTTGACAATGTAAATAATGATAACACATCTAGATTATCGTAGCTAAATAAATGATTCAATAATATTTTAACTCTTCAGGGTCATACATAGTTTCTTCTTAAATTTGACTATGATAGTCAAGATGAAATTTATAGTTTTGTAATTTAAACCCATTATAAAATCATATTTTCACCTTCCAAGGTGATTTATCATTCATAATGATGTGTTTGACATCAAAACTCGATACTCAAAAATCTATATACAAATTATCTTTTTTTTTTTTGAAGAAATGCAAATTGCATTAAAATAAGAAACAACTTAAAAACAAGCTACTCAAGAAGAACCTAAAGAATCACATTCCTCCTTCAAACGTAACAAGAATGAAGGAGGAATTTCTTCAAATCTAATATCCTCCCAAACAAAAGAATTCTTTAATGCCAAATTAGCTCAAACATCCGCTAATTTGTTACAATCTCTTTTAGCAAAAGAAAACAATACTTGGTTGAAATCAAGAAGGAAAGCCAAATTATCATCAAGGCACTTACTAACCTTCCAACTCCTTATAGCCGATTGTAGAAGTTTTATGATA
Organism: Dendrobium catenatum; assembly: GCF_001605985.2. Taxonomy (NCBI): domain Eukaryota; kingdom Viridiplantae; phylum Streptophyta; class Magnoliopsida; order Asparagales; family Orchidaceae; genus Dendrobium; species Dendrobium catenatum. The sequence continues at coordinate 850,678 of NW_021319483.1, read as the reverse complement.
TTGGAGTTATCACCTTTAATGATAATTCCTTGAGCTTCAAAAATCCACTCCCGAATGATATTCTTCAGGTAGAGAACCACCATCAATTCAATTTGTGCAATGTCCCAGTGCATAAGATTAGCTCCAAAAGCTATAAGAAATCTTCCTTTATCATCTCTTGCCACACCTCCAAAACCAGCCATATTATTGCTTAAAATAGAAGCATCTACATTTAATTTTATCCACCTGGGTGGAAGAGGATACCAAGAGCAATACAGCTTTCGCTGGTTAGTATCCCAGTTGTTCGGAGCAGAATTAATGAAATTACTTACAGTGGCTGTAGAACCAGCCCTTGCCACCAAATAATTAAGAGAGTCTTCAATGCCATCATGAATCAATTTACATCTGCTTTTCCACACAAGCCAAGTAGTAGTACAATACATATTTGCAATGAAGGAATCCTTCCCAACAAGCTTTTTTCAACCTTCCAAACATTCATGAAGATTGGCGAAAAATGGAAGTTTGAATCCCCACCTATTGAGAATAGAAATCACATCTCACAGCTTACCACATTTCCATGCAATATGGCATCCGTTCTCATCTTCTTCACAACCTCTCGGGCAACCTGAGAAAATGCTCAATCTCCTTCTAAATAGAAACTCATTAGAAGGAATGGCATCATTACAAAGCCTCCACCAAAATAGTTCAACATTCGGTCTCAGTTTTAACTTTTTCATCCAATTCCATATAGCAGTTCCTCCATTATTATCTGTCAATGCTTGAAAAGCCAATGTCGCAATTTATTTTCCAGAAAATTTAGCTTTAAGCTCCATAAGATCATACCTCCTGTCGGCATCAATGGGAATTTGAGTTATAAGATCTATCAGTTGCTCCCCAAAAAACAACTGTAATTGATCAGTATTCCACTTTCCTTCCGAAATAAAAGAACTGAGTTTGAATTCCATTGATTCCAAATAGTTAACAAAAGTCGGCCATTTTGCTATACATTTGTCTAGAATCTAACTATCAAACATCCAATTAATTGAATTGCCATTAGAAACATTCCATATAACAATGTTTCTAAGATAATAATCTCCCATGGTGATGATCTTCCACGTCGGTGAGCAATCTTTCTTCATTGGTGTCGTCCAGACATCTCCTCCATACTTAGCTCTCAGGATTTGGTTCAGCAAAGCAGTAGGCTTCATACATAAATTCCTGGCCAATTTGGCCCGTAAAGGACCAACTTTTGATACAGCTAAGAATAAGCCTCTACCGCCTTCTTCTTTAGTCTTGCAAAGCTTCTCCCATGAAGCAAAATGAAGACCTGCATTCCCATCTTTCTTCTTCCACAAAAGCTTCTAGACATTCTATCAAAGTCTTTAAGAATACTCAAAGGAAAAAGAGAAATTGAATATAAGAACATTGGTAGCGAAAGGAATGCCGATTTGATGAGAACCAACTTTCCTTCCAAAGAGATGAACTTTTGTCCCCAAGTATTCAATCTGTTAGCTGCCATTTCCATAAGCTTAGAGAAATCCGAAGATACCAATCTCCTCAAGGTCATCTTCACACCAAGGTAGTTCAACTCCTTAACCATCTTAAAATTAAGAAGATTAGAAATTCTCTTCTTAATTCTATGGTTAGTATGTTTTCCAAAAAGAATCATGGATTTAGAGTTGTTAACCTTTTGGCCTAACCATAAACAATAGTTATTTATGATAGTTTTCAATTCCTTAATAACTTTGGTCTTGCCTTCTGAGAAGATTAAAATATCATTCGTATAAAGCAAATGGGACACTCTAGGAGCCTTTGAAGAAATAGAGATCCCCACATCCCCTTTTCTACTATTTAATGCATCTGATAAGACTTGGGAGCATAAAATAAACAAATAAGGTGATAAAGGGCATCCTTGCCTAAACCCACACTTCCCTTCAATCCAATCAGTTTTATTTCCAGTGATCAAGATGCAATATTTAGGATCTAAGATGCATTGCAAAATAAGCTCCTTAAATTTGCTAAGAAATTTAAAGTGAGAGAGCACTTGCCTCAAAGCTTACCAACCCATACTATCATAAGCTTGTTCCATGTCAAGCTTGATTGCTAGCAGTCCTTTCCTTGCTTTAGAATACTAGAATTTATTGAAAACTTCTTGAGCCAACAGTGCATGATCAGACAAGGATCGCCCTTTGATAAAGGTAGCTTGGTCCACCGAAATAATCTTATGAATAACCATTTCCAATCTACTAAAAAGCATCTTTGCAATTATTTTATAAATGGTCATGCATAAGCTAATAGGCCGATAATTGGTTACCTCTTGAGGATTTTGAATCTTCGGAATCAAGACAATAATAGTTTCTTTCCATGACAGGTGCATATCACCAGAAGATAAGAATTGACTCACTTCTAGCCAAACATCATTTACAATCCATTTCCAGAATTTCTTTAAGAATGAAAAAGTTATTCTATCCAAACCGGGAGAGCAATATTACTCCCCGATTTATCCACTATGGCTTGAAGCTCCTCCCTTGTGAACTCTGCATCCAGAACAGATTGATCAACTTCACTGATGACTGCCGAAGGCTCAGGCCAGCCATCCAACATACATTGTCTATGCTGCCATTTTAGTTTAAAAAATTCCAAAAAATTTTCTGAATTTCATTGCCGTCCTCCGTAATACTACTTTTATTAGTCTTAATGTGACTAATCCAGTTGCTATTTTTCCTGGCATTAGCAAATGCATGAAAAAAACCAGAATTTCAATCACCTTCTTCCATCCATCTTGCTTTAGCTCTTTGCTTCCACTAGGTATTAAGCCGTGCAAGAGTGACATTGAGCTCATTGATTTTGAATCTTAAAATATGCAGCTTTTCAAAAGAAATCCCCACTTTGGCCTCTTCCAGTTGGATTTCCTGTATTTCTTCTTTCAGCTTGTCCCGAAGAGACATAAGGTTTTTGAACTTAGCTCTGCTCTAGAAAAAAAGATTTCTCAAAGTTCTTTTGAATTTAGCATTAAGAGAAGATGCCAGATCATTCCCAGGAAATTTGCTCCAAGAATTCTACACAATTGCCTCTGCTCCATGATAAGTAGCCCAAACTTCTTCATACCGGATCTCTTTGCTGTTAAACACCCTTGGTTTAAAAATCTCCAATAAAACAGGACAATGGTCCGATGCCACACGGGATAAGTGTTTCACCAGTGCAAGATGAATAGAATTCAAAGCATTGGAATTGATAAGACATCTATCCAACTTCTCTAGAATCCGAGGTCCTCCGACTTTGTTATTACACCAAGTAAACTTAGGTCCCATAGACCCCACCTCATGTAGATCGTTGTTGATCATAAAGTTTTTCATATCTTTAGCTCCTTGAGATAAGAAAAATCTTTTCCCACCTCTCTTTTCATCTTGACTGAGAAGACAATTGAAGTCCCCTCCTATTACTGTTGGCAAGTCTTCCGAGCAATGTTTTTCTAAACATTCCCAAAGGAGTTTCCTGTCACTGGTTTTAGTGCTCCCATACACAGTTGCTACCTTCCAAATTCCTTTGTTAAAAACCTCCATTTTCTCCACTATCACTTGGGAGGAGACTTCCTCCACAGTGAAAGATGCCAAGTCCTTCCTCCATAAAACCATCAAGCCTCCAGATAATCCTTCAGAGGGAACCAAAAAAGAATCCCAGTTGTTACCCAAAAATCTGGGAATATGAGAATTCTCCAAAGAAATCAGTTTAGTTTCCATCAATCCTACAAAAAACACCTTGTGATCTTTAATCACCTCCTTCAAATATAGAGCAGCCTCTAGTTTCTTGGCTCCTCTACAATTCTAGAAAATCAGCGTATTCATTGCTTAAAGATGGGGGAAGGCCCCCCCATTCTTTTTAGCTTTACCTCCTTCCTTTTTTCTGTCCCGATCCAGTATATTACCCGAACCAATAGACTTAAGCTCTTTAATAAGTTTAACCTTCTTTCCAGAAGATAAACTTCCAACCACAGCCTTCTCAGATTTTGAAACCTCCTTATCCATCCTGTGGATTAATTTGATTTTTTCATCACACATAGCTTCCACATTTGACATGTTATGAGAACTATTTCCAACAATTTCACCTTCTTCAGCACATCTACCTTCTTGAATCTCCATCGCTTCAGTTGGATTTAATTCTTCCAGAACAGCTAAAATATCAAACTTATTGAGAGTTTTAAGATAAGAGTCAACCCTTGTTACCTCAACATGTTGTTCTCCTGGAATGTCAGCTTCAAGATCAGCTCCAATATTTTCTTTAAGAGCTCCTTCCGGCACCTCAATAATTTCTGGAACAGAAGAATCCGTTCTCAAACCAACATCTTCAGGTTCAACAGTATTCGTTGAATTTGATGGACCAAGCTTAGGAACATATATCTTTTTCATAGGGATGGAGATTTTATTAAAGTAGCTTCTTCTATCTGCCATTTTCTTAGCTCTTATGTTGCCATACCTCACCTGGATCTAGGAATCACTATTCACCTTCCAGTCATCTGCATTCAATTTAGCATCTTCCTTTTGAATTCTTGCCTCATTTATAACAGTTGCATTAGACAGCCCATCTACTGCAATATTGTCTTTAATAACTTCAGTACATTCATTAATAACATGACCAAATTTGCCACAACCAGCAGAAATTTTCGAAAATCCTTCATACTCAACTGTTTGATAAAATTTTCCAGCCATTCCTTCCACCCAAATACCTTTTGTGAGCTTCAGATCTAAGGGAATGCAAACACATACCCGTGCAAACTCCCTTCTACTCCATTGGAACATATTCCCATAAAGAAGGTAAGGCTTGCCCACCATAGAAGCAATTCTGCAGATGTTTACCTCATCCCAGCACTGAAGAGGCAAATTAGGCAGCCTGATCCATACCGGAGCTGAAATTCCTTTGAGAGAATTAGGATTGAATGAAGCAGACCATTTATCCAATCCTACTACCTGCCCTCTCATCCACCAAGGGCCACTAGATAGGATGTTATCCACTGCATTCAAATCTTCAAAAGAGCATAACATCCAACCACAACCCAAGCCAGTTATGTGGAATTTTCCAAAACTATTCCACTGCCTTCTTAAATCCATACTCACCAAGTGGAAAGGAATGTCTTCCCCAAAGATCTTCACAACTAAAGCTTTCTCCAACCTCCTGGCATTCTCAAATTCCTTCTCAGCAAGTAATGTAACTCCCTTCCCATCTTCAGTTAAAAAAGATCCCAGCTCCAAGCTATCAACTTTGATGTTCTATTTTTTGTGCCAAACTGAATGGTTTTCCACATTATTCTTACTGATCGCTGGATTAGAAGGATTATTCAGAACCTCTTTAGCAACAACAGGAGCTATAGAAGATATCTCAGCATCATTCCTTTGTCGCAATTCCTCATCCACCTTATCTTCATTTCTAGAATTAAAATTCAACTTGGGGAGAGACACCAAGTCATTCCGGATCGACGAAGAAGGCTTTGAAGCATAGTTGAAACTTTTGATCGAAGAAATCCTATTACCATTTGAAGACGACGCTTCCAAGTTGAATTTTCCAATCCCCTTGTCAACAAAAACATGACTATTAAAGGATTTCACATTAAAACCGCCATCCTCCTTCAAAATCTTTTTTTCCTTTCCCAATCACTAGAACGGGAGAAACTTTCTTTGCAAAAGACCTCCCTCATTAATGATAAGAGGTTTCACTTTGAGATTTTTGAAATTCTTATTAAAATCATCAAGAGTCTTCGAGCCACCATTGAAAACTTCTGTCAATTTTTCACTGGAATAGAAAGACCCTTTATGTAATTTGCCCAGGACTCCGACGAGAGGACCTGATTGCGCTCCATCCTCTCCTCCCAAGGTCGCCGGATCTCTGGCAGATCGCCGGAAGCACCACCAGCGTAAGATGTGGGCCGCTGAAGACGAACTGAAAAAATGGAAATGAAATTTGAATCCCCAGACTTTCTCTCACTAACTTCAACTAAAAATCACACAACTCAATATACAAATTATCTCAAAAATATAATTGTAGTTGATTTGCATACTTCCAAAGACATTAATTTTTTTTGGCTACTCCACTGAGGAGTTATCTCTTTCTCTCCATGTTTAATAATTGTAGGAATTTTTTTACATTAATAATTCAAACTATATTTATTTCTTTTTGCCCCTCTTTGCATGTCTTCCTTGGGTGAGCAAGGCCAACATTAAAAAGAGAAACAAAATGAGTGGTGAGTGAGAAAATTTCTTACAAAATATTGTGTTTAACATTTCACCCAAGCTAAATTGGTGGAATTAGAGAGTCGAGCTAATTTCCTTAGGTTTTCTTCATGTTTTCCCCAGTGAAGGTTTTGTAGCCTTTGGATATAAATTCAATTTGTGGGATTAGAGGGCTCAGATTGGCCTCAAATTTGGAGGGGTGATCTTAAAGAAAAGTCTGATGAATATGTAACTGATGGGTCATGAATTAGAGGTCAATTGGTTTGGTTTTTTTATGATTAAAAAATCACCCAAAAAGGGTTATGGAGTAAGGGACTTTGGCCTTAACTTTAGGTGTAGAATTTTGAGTTTTGTTTTTAATTTTGTTATGATTGATGAACCTTATGCAAGAATGAGGTCAACAAGGGTTTGATCCACTACTAGTGAATGATCATTAGAAAAGGAAACCTAAGTGTTGGGGCTCACACCTATCCTTAGAAGACTGATATTCAAACTAGGTGTTATAAGGGGCTTGATCCACTAGTAGTGGGTTTAATGATTCTAAGATGGTGGTATGAGGGGCTTGCTCCACACTAGCAGATTCAATGAAGCATATAGAATGCCATGAAAAGATGGCTTATACCTATCAATTGATCTTGACAAAGATGGATCATAAAGGAATGGATGCCTCAGTGTAAGGGTTTACACCAATCCAAAAGGAAATATTTATATTTTCAATTTCTATTAGAGAGTAGATAATTTATTATTTTTATTAAAAATTATCCTCTTAATCATCGTGAACATGTCAAAATAATAAATGTGAACAAGTTCAAAGGTTAAGGTAGATGAATATTGACTCCAACTAAAATGAAAAATTCTAAGGACTTAGAATTGTTAACCTAGATCAAGCTCCCGAAAAGATAAACTAGTGAATTTGTTATATATTTAAATTTAAATTCTATCCCAAAAGAGTTAATTTGGAGGAAGAAATTTAATGTTTTCTATTTTCTTGTAGGATTATATATTAAATATAATATTAAAGTATGATGATGAATCTAGGATCAATATTTTAAAACTAAAGCATAAAAAAAAATGTCTAAGAAAAATAATTTTTTTGAGATTTAAGATTTTGAAGAGAAAGCTAGTTTTTTTTTTTTGAGAAATGCAAATTTGAATAAAAATAAAAGAAGGAACCTATATACAAGCTAATGAGAGTAATCCAATCTATCACATTCTTCCTTTAATAACTGAACAAAGGAAGAAGGAAGGTTACTCTCAAAAAACAAGTCCAAAAGAAAATCAAAAGAAAAGGCTAAGTTAGCACAGTAGTCTGCTAACTTATTACATTTACGATTAACACAATGAAAGATAAAATTATTGTGATTGCTTAAGAATGATAAATCTTCACTTCCTATGTCCCAATTTTTCTTCTTTGATTTGATGTACAGGTTTTGAAGAAGATTGAGAACATTTTTATTGTCCCCTTACATAATAATGCCATTTACATCTTGAGGTCTCCCTTGCAACACCTCTTTGAGGACTGAAATTGCTGAAAGCTCCAATTGAGCAATGTCCCAATGCACTTTCTTCATACCAAATGCTAAAACAAACCTTCCTTTGCTATCCCTTACAATGCCACCAATGCCTGCTTGATAATTGTCTTTTAAAGAAGCATCAAGGTTTATCTTAAACCACTCGGGTGGAGGAGGTTGCCATTTGTCAAAGAATAGTCCAACTGACTGATTAGCAACCCAGTAGTTTGACCAGATTAAAGACTATTTACCTGAGCTAACAAAACCAAGTACATAAGCTACAATCATCACGTTGCTTTGCTCATTTTTCCCATGCTTAATCCTGTTCCTGTTGTTCCAAACAAACAATAATAGTATAAAATAGATTCTAACCAGCATCAAATTAGAATCCATTAGCCTCCTCAAACCTATGAAACAGTCCTTCCAATCATTAAATTCTGGTAAATGGAACCCCCAGCTTCTAAGTACCTTCATTACCTTTAATAACTTGAAACATTTTGAGGAAACATGGTTAACATCTTCTACGGCTTCATATCCAAACGGACATAACAGAGAGTCAGGTAATCCCCTTCAGTTTAGAAAAACTTATGTAGGAATAGCATCCAAGTGCAAATGCCAGATAAATAGTTCCACTCATGCATTCAGATTCAGCTTATATATCCATGATATCTGAGTATCATCCTTCACATACTTGTGATCCTCCTGCACTAATAAGGCTGAGATAGTTTTCTCGATCATCTTTAATTTAAATTCCATGCAGTCTTCATTTATGTTTTGAAAAATCTGTACATTACAAATTAGATTTAGTAACTCCTTACCAAAGTACAAGCTCAAATTTGCACGGTCCCAACTTCCCTCTTGAATGAAGAAGTCAAGAGTTGTGTTGTCATCATCCAAAGATCTTACAAATGTTGGCCATTTCAGTAAACTTTTATCTAGAATCCAGATATCCTTCAAAACATTTATCTTGGATCCACTCCCAATCTTCCATCTTAAAAAAAAATTTAGAGCATTCCACCCACTAGAAATGATCTTCCAAGATGAAGAACCACCTCTAGTCAAACCATTGTCCCACCACATGGTTCCATATTTAGATAGAAGATTCCTGTTTAGTAAAGAACCCCGATTCTCCAAAAATTTTCCAAGAAAATTTTGCTTTCAAAGTATCTTTCCTGGCCACAGCTGACTGAATTCCACAGCCTCCAAGTTGTTTTGGTTTGCACATTTTCTCCCATGCTACATAATGAATCCCCCATCTGCCATCACTTTTGTTCCAAATGAAATCTCTACAAAGCTTCTCAAACTCCTTCAAAGTTCTCATAGGAATGAGAGAGTGTGACATGATAAAAATAGGGAGAGAAAGATAAATGGTTTTTACCAAAACCAGTCTACCTGCAAAAGAGAGACATACCTATTCCCCCATGCATTCAACTTTTTGCTAGAATTATCCAATAACAATTGAAAATCCAGCATTGTTAATCTTCTCAAGGCCATCTTGACTCCCAGGTATTCAAATTCTTCCACCAATTTCACTCCCATAATTCTAGAAATATGCACTTTCCTTCTTCTTTCAAATGAATTACCACAAATCAATGAAGATTTTTTATAATTGATTTTCTGACACTTACAATAACTTTGCACAATGTCTCTAACCTTCTTCACACTTGTCATTTTGGATTCAACAAAAAGTAAGACATCATTTGCAAATAGAAGATGAGAAATTTTCTGAGATTTTGATGAAATTCTAACACCCACATCCGATCCTCTTCTATGGAAAGTGTTGGATAACAGTTGAGAACATAAGATAAATAAAAATGAAGATAGTGGACATCCTTGCTGAAAGCCACTCTTCCCCTAAATTCAATTATGATTAGAGCCATTAATCAAAATAAGATATCTGGGATCCGAGATACATTCCATGACTATGTTAACAAATTTGAATGGAAATCCCAAGTCTATCATCATCTTCTTGAGAGTTGCCCAACAGATACTATCATATGCTTTCTCCAAGTCCACTTTGATGGCTAAAAAACCATTGTTTGCTTTAGAATGGCTTAATTTGTTAAATATTTCTTGAGCCAATAGAATATGATTCGATATCGATCTCCCCTTCACAAAGGCCACCTGTTCTTAAGAAATAATTTTAGGAATGATTCCCAACATTCTATTCAATAAAACCTTGGCCATAACTTTATAGATAGAATTGCAAAGACTGATTGGACGGTAAGCAGCTAGAGAAACCGGATTTGAAGTCTTGGGAATCAACACTATCAATGTATCCTTCCATTTCTTGCACATGCTACCTGTGTAAAAAAACTGCTTCACCGCTCTAAGCACACCCTCCCTTATGATGCTCCAATAAGCATTAAAAAAGGATTAAGTGATCCCATCACTACCCGGAGCTTTATTGTTGCCCAACTTCAAAACAACCTCCTCAATCTAGAACTTAGAAAGCTCCCTATCCAGCAGTAGTTTGTCCTCCCCATTTACAACCATCCACAGTTTTGGCCAGTCCTCCAAACAACAATTCCTTTTTTTCCATTTATTCTGAAAAAATCTGAAAAACACCTCCTCCACCTCCTTCGGTTCCTCAGTCAAGACCCCTTCAGGATCCTTAACTTGAGAAATCCATTTGACATTACTCCTTGCATTGGCAAAAGATGAAAAAACTTAGTATTTGAGTCACCATCTTCAATCCACTTAACTTTGGCTCTTTGCTTCCACCATGTATTTAAACAGTTAAGATTGACATTAAGCTCTTTGACCTTGGCTCTAAGCATCCATAATTTGTCTTCATTCAACCACCCATCTCTAGCTTCTTCCTCTTATTGTGGATCTATTTTCATGGATGATGATTTTGATGATAGAAAACACTCTTATTGCAAACACTCTTATTATGATTTTGATGATATGTTATGTACGACTGCCTTATCTACTGACATTTTAGGTCCACACGATCAACTACAATTTGGAACTAGCTCAAGATTGGGTAGACTAGGTCTGAGTTCGTTTGTACCCTTTTTCCTTTCTTGAGTCTATTGTATGTGGTGTGGCTCCTGATGCTTTGTAACTTGGAAGATTCTCTGACTGTTCCCTAAAGTTTACTGTCTTTGGTAAAAACGTACTGAAAGTTCGTTAGGGATGTTAAGCCCTTATGAACTTAGTCCCAAGCTAACCAAGAGGGGGGTGAATTGGTATTTTAAAAATCTCTTTTCACAAAGAATAAAACTTGCATAAACCAAAATCACACCAAAAAAATAAATGCTGAATTAAAAGTGCGAAAGCAAAAAATAAGAACACAGAAATTTATAGTAGTTCGGTCAACTCAACCTATGTCCACTCCTTGGAGGCACCCTCCAAGTATTGCACTACAAAAGGTGACTCTCCTTTAGCCCCAACGGCTAGGCGGAGAAGCCCTCACAAGAACCTCCTTTTTGCCACCACGGCAAGTCAGAGAACCTATCTCCTTTTGCTTCCTCCTGAAGCTGGCAGAGAACCACAACTAAAAGCTAACTCCTTACCTCTACCGACCCTTCCACGGACGAGAAACTGTAGATGAAGAACAAGCAGAGCGATCCTTGAAGCAACCCTTGTGAATGCCCTCACAAGCTCCCCCTCACAAGATCTTCTCTCTCTCTCTCCCTCTCTCTCTTTCTCTCCTCAAGGTCTTCTCAGGTCAAGGCAGCAGCTAAAGGTTCTAAAAAATATAGAACAAGAGCTCTTAAATAGAAGAGCTTCAAAGTAGCTCATTAATTGCAAGTTGCCGACTTTATCGTCCAGGACGATATGGACATCGACCTGGCCGATCAGTACAAAACTCAGAAGATCGGCCAGAGCATCGCCCTGGATGCAAAGCTGGACGATTGAAAATTGGCTTGATCGTCCAGGCCGATCTCACGATCGTCCTGCCCGATCTCAGGATCGTCCTGGCCAATCTTAGGATTGTCATGGCCTATCAGTTCAAATTATGGGAAATTCGTCCTGATAATAGCCCTGGATACGATCTGGCCGATATTTATCATCCTGAAGTAACTTAAGATTTTTGACTGGATCATCCTGGCCGATCCTGCGATCGTCTAGGACGATATGATCGTATCAATCATCCTTAATTACTCCCTTGATTTCCTGATCAATTAAGGCATAATTTGTGAATATCGTCCAGGCCGATAAATGATCGTCCTGGCCGATAATTTAAAAATACAGTATACCTTAATTTTCTATGGCGGCAACTACTTTCTGTTTTGAGCTAATCGTCCTAGCCGATACATGTATCGTCCAGGCCGATATGTTAATGACGACTGCCCTAATTAAGAATCCTGATTAGAGTCTCTGTTTTGAACTCGATCGTCCAGGACAATCCAAGGGATCGGCCTGGCCGATGTGAACAAAAATAGAGATTCTAAATCTCTCAAGTGTGTGTGTGTAGGGTTACTTAGTATCAGTCTTTTTGACCATTACAAGAGACTCAAAAAGTGAAAAAACAAAAGTACAGACTGACTCAACCCTAAACCTACGCAATCCTGAACTGGCTTCTTCTTGATCGTCCGATCTTCGATTCCTGAAAAGTTAGAAGCAACAAGCAGTCCAAGAGAAATAGTGTTTGTCAATCATCAAAACATAAGCCATGAAATTAGATTTGCAACACGTACGGGATGATATTTATATCATCCTGGACGATTGGTTCAAAAGCAGAAACCTTGATTAGGGCATCCTCATTAAAGCAGTCGTCATTATGCAAAAACATCATCCTGGACGATTTTGTATCGGCCAGGACGATAGGCTTAAAATAGAAAGAATCTGCCACCAGATCTATTTAGGAATTACTTATTTTTGGATATCATCCAGGACGATCTAGGATAATTTTTCCTAAATTAATCTGGCATTTAAGGAAAGTAATTATGACTTGATTAGACGATCAAATTGTCCTTGATGATCAAATCGTCCTGGATGATCGCAAGATCGTCCGAGCCAATACGTTGGACGATTGGACATCGGACAGCTCTTTTTTAGGGCTATGTTCAGGATGATATTCCACAATTTGTACTGATCATCCAGGCTGATATATTATCATCCTGGATGATATGAATAAATTTCTTCTGATCGTCTCAAATCGTCCCGGCTGATTGGGCTTATTTTGCACTGATCGTACAGGATAATATTAGTATCATCCTGGATGATATAGTCGGCAACTTACATTAATGAGCTCATTTTGAGATATTCTATTTAAGCTATGACATGACACTTGGTAAGTGTCTTTGGCAGCCATCGTAGCTTCATTCTTTTAGGGGGGAACTTGAAGAGAGAGCTTGAAAGGGAGTCAGGAACAGGTGAAGTCTGAGAGGGAGAATATACTGTGAGGGGGTACTCAAGGGAGTATGGAGGGGGATTCCACATGGTTGCTCTAGAAGGCTTGCACCTTAATACCATCGGATTCAAGGCTTATCTTGAGGGAAGTTAACCAAAGAAGAAGATCTCTTTGGTGTCAAAAGACCCGACGACTCCGCCACACCAGGGAAGGTGGAAGTGATTTTGTAAGGGCTTCTCTGCCTAGCTGTGGGAGCTAAAGGAGACACACTTTTGTAGTGCAATTCTTGGAGGGTGCCTCTAAGGAGTGGATGTAGGTCAAAGTTTGACCAAACCACTATAAATTTAGTGTGTTCTTTCCTTTATTACTTCCATATTTAATTTCCGCATCGTTGATTTCTTTATGGTGATTTTGGTTTGTTGTCTTTGGTTTAAAGATTTTTTAAAATACCAATTCACCTCTCTCTTTTAATTAGCCTTGGGCTAGTTCATAGGGCCTAACATCCCTAACAAACTTTCAAGTGGTATCAGCGCCAGGTTCATAAAATCTAGTTTTTAAAAGCTTTTGAATTTTGATCAATGGCTAATTTTTCAAATCATAATATTGCGGAAGGTTATTCAATCACCAGACCACCTTTTGTTTGAAAATATTATATTTCATTTTTGGAAAATTTGCATGTCTATTTTTTTGCAATCAATTGATTTACGCATGTGGCATGTAATTTTAACTGGTTATACATTACCATCATGTGTTATAAATGGAATTAAAACTGATATTCCTTTTAATCAATGGAATAGGGAAGAACAACTCAATGCTCAATTGAATACAAAATCATTAAATTGTTTTTTATGTGCTTTAAATTACGAACATTTTATGTTAGTATCCATGTGCACTACTGGTAAGGAAATTTGGGATAAACTACATACCATATACGAAGGCACTAGTAAAATCAAGCAATCTAAGTTGAATATGTTAATGCATGATTATGAACTATTTTCCATTAAACCTTATGAGTCAATCTTAGACATGTATACTAGGTTTATTCAAATTGTGACATCATTGCATGCTTTAGAAAAAGAATTTTCAAATTTTGAAAAAGTTAACAAAATTCTTCATTGTCTATTGGATAAGTTTGATGCTAAAGTAGTTGCTATTTGTGAATCAAAAGATTTGAATAAATATTCTATTGATAACTTGATTGGATCACTCATTGCCTACGAGCAAAGTTTGGGTCAAAGACTTATGGATGTAGGTGAAATGATTGTTCTAAAAGATGAAGATACGAAAAAAGATAGCTTAATTGGTGACGAATGTAATGACTTGTCAAGCAAATCAAAAAGCTCACCATAGCATAGGCGTCAACAAAAGAGGAATAAAGGTAAAAATGATAAGGATGTTAATATTTCTTTTGACGTTATTTGCTTTAGATGTAGCAAGCCTAGACATATGAAAAATCAATGCCCTAATTTGAGAATTCTTCCTGCAAAAGAAAAGGGTAAAGCAAAGCAAATTATAAACTAGGGAAATAATGAAAGGTAAAAAATCTCTTGGGAAGACCTAGTTTCTGCAGCATCGGAGCAGGAGAAAGATAATGGTTAAAAGCCTTGTTTGTGTGTTTGTGTTGTGTTTTGTTTTTAGTTATTTTTTTTTGTTTGCTTGTTTTATTTCGATTTTTATTTTGTGTTTTTGTCTTTGTTTATTCTTTGATTTTTTTTCTTGTTTCATGAAATTTTTTCTCTGATCAACACACACATTCACTTTTCTAAAAATGAAAAATCTACTTTCTGTTTTTCTTGAAATCTTTGGTAAGTTGTGATTGACTTCTCTAAAAATAGTCAAAGGAATGAAACTTATGTTTTTGACTCTCAATCTTTGTTTCCTAAAAGAGGTTATTCTACTTTTGATTTAAAATCTTTTTCATATTTTAAATTAGTCTTTGAAACTAAAAAATTTTATCTCCCTATATTTTATTTATCGCATAGGGATTTTTTGCAAGTTGTTGAATCTAACTCATAATTTTCTTCATCAAGAATTCGCTTTGTCAATAGGATGGGTTTACTTTTGTTTTTAAGATTTCATAAAGGTAGCTTATTCAAAAAAAAAAGGGCAATGATGCCAAAAATAAAAGATGCGCAAAGAAGCCAAATTGAAAAATATACACAAAAGTGTATCAAAAAATTTAAAGATGCGCAAAGAGCGCCATTTAAATTGACAAGAGGCATAATATGAGCCCACAAAATTTATTTCTTACCATTCTTATACTTCTTAAAAGCTTAAGAAAACCCTTGATACTTTCGATACTTGATTTTGAAAAACATGATTCCTGATTTAACAATTCGTGCATTAATCTTCTATTAGATATATTTTATGAAAGGAGTTTTGAAAAATTAGTGTTTCTTTTTCTAATTTATTCCTTGATTTATATATTAAATTAAAAAGTTTTTTAGCCTTTTTAAAGAACTTGAGTTTGGATTATCAAATTCTGAATTTCTAACCTTTTCTGGGCTATGTGTTGTTAATACAATTCTACTAAATTTTTGGTTAAAACCAAGAGGTAACTTTCTTATTTTAAGAATATTTGTTTTGTTCTCTAGATCAGGGATCATTTTGTCTTTTAATCATTTTTATTTAAGTGTTTATGCCCTTTCTCTTTTTGATAATGTCAAAGGCGGAGAATGTACTATTAAATTTGTATTTTTTTCGTACTGCTTAATTTGTATGTTTTTTCTTTCAAAAAAATTAAAAACAACAAATTTTTTTTATCCCATATTTTAAAGTTTTATTTTAGTGAGGGGGAGATTAGGAGAAAATGTTTCCTGTTTGCAAATTCAAATCATAATGTTTGCCATCATAAAAAAGGGGGAGATTGTTACGGATCTATTTTAATGGATGATGATTTTGATGATAACAAACACTCTTATTGCAAACACTCTTATTATGATTTTGATGATATGTTCTCTACGACTGCCTTTTCTACTAACACTTCAGGTCCACATGATCAGACTATAATTTGGAACCAGCTCAAGATTGGGTAAACTAGGTCTGAGTCAGTTTGTACCGTTTTTCCTTTTTTGAGTCTATTGTATGTGGTGTGGCTCCTGATACTTTATAACTTGGAAGATTCTTTGACTGTTCCCTAAAGTTTACAGTTTTTGGTAACATTGTCTGGGATGATATTTATATCGTTCTGGACGAACGGTTCAAAAGCAGAAACCCTGATTAGGGCATCCTCATTAAAGCAACAATTATTATGCAAAAACATCATCCTTGACGATTTTGTATCGTCCAGGACGATCGGCTCAAAACAGAAAGAATCTTCCACCATATCTATTTAAAAATTACTTTTTTTTAGACATTGTCTAGGGGATCGTCCAGGACTATAAAATATCATCTAGGACGATCTAGGATAATTTTTCCTAAATTAATCTGGCATTTAAGGAAAGCAATTATGACTTGATTGGACATTGGACAACTCTTTTTCATAGGACGATATTCCATAATTTGTACTGATCATCCAGGATGTTATATTATCATCCTGGATGATATGAACAAATTTTTTCTGATCGTCTCAAATCATCCTGGCTGATTGGGCTTATTTTACACTGATCGTACAGGATGATATTAGTATCATCATGGACGATAAAGTCGGTAACTTGCATTAATGATCTCATTTTGAGATCTTCTATTTAAGATATGACATGACTCTTGGTAAGTGTCTTTGGAAGCCATTGTAGCTTCGTTCTTTTGGGGGGAACTTGAAGAGAGAGCTTGAAAGGGAGTGAGGAATGGGTGAAGTCTGAGAGGGAGAATATCCTGTGAGGGGGGACTCAAGGGAGTTTGAAGGGGGATTCCACACGGTTGCTCTGGCAGGCTTGCACTTTAATACTGTCGGATTCAAGGCTTGTCTTGAGGGAAGTTCACCAAAGAAGAAGATCTCTTTGGCGTCAAAGGACCCGGCGACTCCGCTGCACCTGAGAAGGTGGAAGTGATTTTATAAGGGCTTCTCCGCCTAGCTGTGGGGGCTAAAGGAGACATACTTTTGTAGTACAATACTTGTAGGGTGCCTCCAAGGAGTGGACGTAGGTCAAGGTTTGACCGAACCACTATAAATCTGGTGTGTTCTTGCCTTTTTTACTTCCACATTTAATTTTCACATTGTTGATTTCTTTATGGTGATTTTGGTTTGTTGTATTTGGTTAAAGATTTTTTAAAATACCAATTCACCTCTCTCTTTTAATTAGCCTTGGACTAGTTCATAGGGCCTAACATCCCTAACGAACTTTCACCTCTTGTATTTGAAAAATTTCAGCCTTCAATCTATCTTTCTCCTTAGAGAATTCTTTCAATCTCACCTTGCTCCAGTAAAATAAGTCCTTTAAAGACATTTTGCATTTTTTATTAAGGACTTCCATGTCATCCCCCATAAAAGCCTTCTTCCAACTATTATAAACAATATATGCTGTTGTTTTGTAAGATAACCAAGCATCTTCAAATTTAATACATCTTCTCCCTCTTGAAATCGGCTCAAAGATTTTCAACACAATTGGGCTATGATCAGAAGCCACTCTGGCTAAGTGTCTTACTACTATAATTTGAATTTTATTAATGGCCAATGATTTGAGAATACACCTATGCAATCTTTCCAGAGTCCTTCTACCTCCAACCTTATTGTTGCACCAAGTGAACCTAGGACCAACAATTGCAACTTCATGATAGTCATTATCATTCATAAACTTCATCATATCCAAAGAGCCTTGAAAGAAAGCAAACTTTTTTCCACCATTATTATCTTCCTAAGCCAATATACAATTGAAATCCCCACCAACAATGGATGGAATTTTCCTCTGAGAAAACTCCTGTATACAATCCCATAGCCCTCTCCTCTTATGAGCCTCCTTACTAGCATAAATTGTAGTAATCATCCACACACCTTTATTGAAAACATTAAGATCCCCAATAACACATTGATCTGATGTCTTCACAACAGATAAGGATGCCATATCTGACCTCTATAGAATCATAATCCCACCAGAAATCCATACTGAAGGTTGTAGGAAGAAATCCCACCCTTGTCCCATCATTCTTTCAAAAGAACCTCTATCAAGAGAGGTGATCTTAGTTTCTACCAATCCCACAAAAAAATCCTGTAATCTTTTATAATTTCTTTCAAATAAAGAGAGGCCTCTCTCTTCTTGGCCCCTCTATAGTTCCAGAAAGCTATGGATTCCATTTAAAAATTTTTGGTGGAAGAGCCCCCATCTCTCTTCTTATTTCCTCCATCAAACATTCTTCCCCGGGAATTGTTCTTAATAGGACCTAAGCCCCTAAGTTCTTTTACAAGCTTACATTTAATCAATTCCCCATTAGACCCAATTTCTTTGTCCTTCTCCACACCTCCAAATCTCCCCTCACTGCCTTTAGTTCCTCCATCTCTATCAGAATTTCCAAGAAGCACTTTTCCATCACAATTAACTTCATCACGAATAGAGCTTGTAATACCCACTAAAGCTTCTCCTCTTTCTCCCTTCTCCCCATTCAAAACATCAAACTTATTTGCATTTACAGAAATAAAATGTTTACTAGAAGAAAACATATAATCAACCATATCGCCAACCTCTGCATTAACATTATTCTTCACAGCTGCATCTCTAATAGCAACAGGCTGCAACCAGTGAAAAGGCAAATCATGTTCCACTGCTATTTCCCCTCCTCCAGTTGTTTATCTTCAGCATTTGAAACCAACTGCTCCACAGTATTAGCATTATGAAGAGCAATTTCCACTACAGCTTTCTCCAAATGAGCTTCCTTGGTTTCTTCCAATGTTTTTTAAAAACCTTCAGATTTTCCTTCAGCCTCTTAGGTCTTCTAATATTCCTCCTTTTAACCATGATCCATGATCCATATGTTGAATCAGTGTCCACCTCTTTAGATTTTTCCACCTCCTTAACTAGCCTAGACTTCCCATCATCAACATTCCTCTCCAAAGTTTCTTTATACCTTACTTCGCAATATGTTTTCACATGTCCTATCAATCCACACTCATAACAGAAAGTGGAGATTTTCTCATACTCAAACTTATGGAAAAATTTCCCTGATATACTCTCCACCCAAACTCCTATGGGAAGCCGTTGATCCAGCTTGACCCTCACACAAACTCTAGCAAATTCCCTTTTTCCCTATTGAAACATGTTTCCATCCATCATTATAGGTTTTCCAATCGATGAAGCAATCCTATCCACATTAACTTCATCCCAACATTGCAAGGGTAAGTGAGGCATCCTAATCCAGATAGGTGAAGTTAGACCCTTCAGAGATAGAGTAGAAAACTCCACCATCCATCTCTCCATTCCCACTATATGGCCATTAACAAACCAAGGACCTCCTGACAGAACACCTTCCATCATCTCTATCGAATCAAAAGAACACAAAAACCAACCCTTGCCAAGAGTTGTAAAGTGAAAGTTCCCAAACTGTTTCCATTGCCTTCACACTTCCCATGCAATAATATGTGAAGGTATTTCCTTCCCAAACACCTTAATTACTAAGGAATTTCTCATCCTACTAGAATTCAAAATCTCAACATCTTCCTTCATTTTCATAGCTTTACCATCCTCAGAGAATACCATATCTTCATCCTTGAAATCCAACATGATGTAAGACTTTTTCTTCCACGGGTTTCCCTCTACCTCAATCCCATTTCTATTTGGCATTACCTCATTCACCTTGTCCATGACACCAATCTCCTCTGCTAACGAACCACCATTAAAATGAAGATTTGTGTTAACAGTGTTACAAGAATTTTCATTTATCCCATGGACATGTCCAGAGATTGCATTTGAATTGCTAAACCTGTTAACATAGATTTTCATTTCAGAAGATGACATCGATGGATAAAAAAAATCCTGATTCGAAGATATATTTGATACCCTTGGGGTTACATTTCCAGCATCAACAACAATAGCCTTAGCTTTACCCTCAACATACAAAATCTCTTTCGGGACCTCAATGATACTGTCTTTGATCACCAATGGACCATTAGAAATTATGTTCACCAAATAAGCTTTATTCATTTTTGAACTAACTTTCAGGCGATTATCCCTGCCCAGATTTTGGTTTAGAACACATTTAACCATATCTCCTCTTGACGCCACAGCCAAAGATGGCCGGCGGCCATCCACCACCATCTCCCTGTCAATTACTAAATGGAAGGAATGAAAACTGGGAACAAAAAATTCAAATTTATGAACCTTTCTCTCACTAGAAAAGAAAGATAGTTAACCATTTTATTTTTGGCTGACTTTATGCATCTTTTTATTTTTGTGGCTCACTTTGCGCTTCTTTTACTTTGTGTGCACTTTATGCATCTTTTATTTTAGTACATTTTATGAATCTTTTTTTTGTGGTGCACTTTGGGCATCTTTTACTTTGGCATGCTTTATGTATCTTTTATTTTCACAAAGGGGCTTCTTTTTGAAATCTTTAAAATAATTATTCTCAATTATAAGATTATCTTCTAAAATTAAGAGAAGAAAATTCACTCTCTTGTATACATAAGAAATATTTACAAATTAAATTCAATCTTTTAACAAGAATGATAACTTGATAAGGAAAATCATTGAATAGATTTTTTTTTTTTTGAAGAAAGCAATTTAATGCATTAAGAATCAAAGAAACTAATTACAAGTAATAAAAGAAACACATTCCTCCTTGATAAGGTTCCATAATAAGGAAGGAATGTTTTCCAAAGAGAAACTATCAAAATAAAAACTATCATCTAAAGCAAGGGTAGCACAACAATTAGCTACCTTATTACAATTTCTAGAAACATAATGCAAAATTACCTTATTGAAGTCCTTTAATAAGCAAAGATCCTTATAAGACCATCTATCCATGAGCCATTTATTCTTCTTCTTCAAAGAATCATGAATGAAATTGATAATATTTACATTATCACTCTCCACAATAATTCCTTTGCATTCAAGCATCCAATCACAAAGGAAGTCCTTGGCTGCAAAAACTGCATCAAGCTCCAATTGAGCTATATTCCAATGAGTTCTCTTTTTCCCAAAAGCACTGATGAATCTGCCCATGTGATCACGGAAAATGCCTCCAATCCCAGCTTGATTGGATCCAAGTAGAGAAGCATCCACATTGATTTTAATCCAATCCTTTGGAGGGGGGCACCAAGGATGAAGGAACTCCCTAGGGAGATTAGTGCCCAACTTACAAGAAAAGGATTAACATTGGAGGTAGACAAATAAAGAGCATTAGCTGGAACTAAAGAGCTCGGTATAGCAGTTTTTTGGTGCTGAATTTCATTTATATTCTTCCATGACAAGTAAACAATTGTGCAATAGAGTTTCACCATTCCAGAATTTTGAACCGTTAGAGCCTTTAAACTATGCAAACAATCATCCAAAGAATTGAAGAAAGGTATTTGAATACCCCATTCACGAATTCTCATGATTACCTCAATCAAGTATTTACAATTAACCATGATATGCTCATAAGACTCAATGGAATCACAACCTCTAGCACAGTTTATAAAATCTGAAATTTTTCAGTTCTTTAAAAAAACATTAGTTGGGATTGCCTTTTTGCCAAGTCTCCACCAAAAAGTTTCCACCTTCTTGTTTAGTTTTAGCTTCATCAACCAATTAAAGAACCCATATTCATCATCATTTAATCTATTAGAGACAATAGATTCAAAAGAGAGAGCTGAAACGGTCTTGCCCGAGCACCAATTCTTTAGAGGTGAGTGGGGGGGGGGGGGGGGAATAATTTACTATATTTTATAGCTTTGATCAATCACAACTTTTCTACCATTAAGTATTTCATGGAGTTGATTATAACATATTCTTTTATGATTTAGGATAGAGGACTAATTTCCATTAAGACGAATGAATCAAATACTATTTAACAAATAGATAAAACCATATTTTTAAAATAATTTTAGAGCATTGGGTTTGATTTTGAAATTTTATTTTTGATTTTTGATTTTATAAAGACTTAGATCAAGACCCAGTCTACAAGACTTCAGACTAAGGGATATTATTGAAATAATTTTATTTTCAAGTATTTAAAATGGGACTCAATTTAAAAGACTTGAGAGAATATTAAATTAGGATTTTTTAAAATTTTCTTAAAGATTTTAAATAATGATCCAGTATGAAATATTAAGTGAATTATTAATTAACGAAATTAATTTTTAAGGATTTAAATTTGGACCTAGTTTGAAAGACTAGGAGATGATTTGTAGTTGAGATTTGAGTTTATTTTTAATATTTTGATGATGCCTTATTCAATCAAAATGACTTTGAATTAAATGTGAAGATAGATATTTTATTTTTATTAGGATTTTTCAAAGATCGTTGGACTTGGACCCTTGTCCATAAACCTTTAGATATAGAGGATAGAATGTTAGTTGCTTTAGATTTTGATTAGATAATGACTTCTATAAAGGTACCTTATATAAGAGGGGAGGCCACCTTGAAATTTATATTATAAAGACTGGAATCGAAATACACGTGCAAGACTATACACAAGTAAAAATGTAAGGCCACAGAACATGCAAAAAAGTAAGACTACAAATGGGCAGCATCCCTACTAACCTAGGACCGATTTGATATTTTTATTAGACTGAGTTTGCATTTTTTTTTTTTTTGATGAAATGAAGTAACCATGGCATATTCTTACTTGTGTAAGCATAGAATCAATGCTTGAAATTTAAATAGCCATATAAATGCACATATGAATGCAAGACTATAAATGGGCAGAACCCTTACCTGACCTATGATTAATTCGATATTCTAGTTGGATAGAATCTGCTTGGTTGTTAAGATGAAAATAGGGATGGGATATCATTAGTCATGTAAGCATGGACTCAAATACTTAAAATTAAAATAAGTATACAAATACATATATAAATGCAAAACTATAAATAAGTGTAACCTCTACCTGACATAGGACTAATTCAATATTTTGGTTGTACTTAATCCGCTTGGTTTTAGGATGAAACAAAGTAACCGTGGTATATGCTTACTCTAATAAGCATAGACTCAAATATAAATAAACATGCAAGTATGGAAAACTGAATAAAGCATGTATGTAGAAGGTTGGCTCGGTATACATATACAAATATAAATGGCACAAGGCTATACAAAATTTGAATATATAAAACTATATAAGACATGAATAAAAAAGACTAAAATTTAAATAAACATGCATATAAATGAAATTTGATAGTCCAAATATTTACTTAATACTATTTGTGTTTAAAAAATTTAGTCTTCACTAAAAATGGAAAGAGAAGTCTAGCACTTGTGGAGTCGCCATAAAAAAAATGTGGACAAATTTTACTTATGTCACGCATTATTTGCTTTGATTTAGTTTTAGGATTTCTTTAGTCAATTCTTCATAAGTTAACATTATACCATTCCAAAGGATTGACTAATGTTTCACTATCGATTTGAGAAGAGAAGCCTTCAATTAATTTTCATGATCAAACACAACATAAGAATGTTCAATTTACCCTTTAGGATCAAAATGAATATTCACTTATCATTTTAATCCAAAATTAAATAAATGAATTTACTTTCATAAAAAAATTTCTTAAGGAATACTCAATACATGCCTAAGAATAAAAGAAAAATTCACCTATCATTCTTATCATGAACTTAAAATCATACATTAATTTTTATAATGAAAATAATAAAGAATATTGAATTTATCCCTAAGGATAAAAAGAATATTAACTTATCTTTTTATTATGATATTAAACTAATGTTTAAAACTCAGGTCTACATCCACAAATTTTTTTCCTATACATGAAATGAACTAATGTAGGGTTTATTTTATTCAAGGTTATATAATTACTTTAAGGGCAAGCGCTATAGTTAATTACATCTCCTAAGAGAACACTCACTATTAAAGTGATGACTAAAGTTTTCAAATGCGTATAGCTTTACAAAAATTTTTGTGATATTAAGATTTTAATTCACAAGCTTTAAATTATAAATTCTTTATTTGGATTTGCATTTTAAATTTAAATTTTAAAGCTTAGACTTTAAAAGGATAAAATAGGGAAGGAATGCACAGAAACTGAGGAAGTGTATGCTCTCTAGATTTATACATACCTAGAGTAAACTTCTAGCTAATAATCTAATTATAATCAATCTTCATATGAATGCAGGATTAGATAGGCTCTATCATTAGAATTAAGGAGTCATAATTTAGAATCTTTTATAATAAAGAGTCCATAATAAGTAAATGATTAAGTAATGAAATGATGATTGAAAAGTTATATATAAAAGTTTATTTGATAATAATTATAGAGTACAACTTAGAGTCTGCTGTAAAGAAAAAGGTTGTCAAGCTCCACCAACAACAAGCCTAGATTTCTATTCCTATATAAATATGGATTTTAATATGATTATTTATTATAATCTTCAATATTTTGGAATATGGATCTTCATAGAATTCTAAAAGGTAATGATCTTCAAAGGAAGATTTCCTTTAGGAACCTATACATGTATATAAAAAAAAATTGTTTTCAAACTTTTACAACTCTTGACATTGTACATCTCAATCTAATTATATATAAATCTAAAACATTTACATTTACATCATTGACTTCACATTTTCCATTACATCATTTCCTAGGTACACTTCTTTTTTATGAATATAAAAGAGCAGTTTATATAAGAAGCACATATGAAATGGTGAAGTGTGAGCATATATATATACAGAAACATTAATTGAAAGAAATATACCATCACTCTAAAATTTTACTTCAATCTCTTACACACCAACATAATTATAAATATGATATCTAGAGTATAGAAAATTAACACACAAACATGAGACACTCTTGGCAAGGCACTCCACAAGCAAACTAAATTAAAGCACTAGCCTAGCTTAGGCTAATTTTGGTTATCCTAACAAACCATATAAGTGTGTGTATAAGGCTGTGCAGTTTGGATTGGTCCTAAGTTTTATTAATTAAAAGTTATCTATAATTGATTTAGTTTATTTAAGGTTATTGGAGGGTGGCTTAAATTCAAGAGGATAATGATTTTAAAATATAAAATTTTTTAAGGATTATTTTAATTATTTTAGTTGTTAATTTTAGGTTTTATTAAAAAAATGCTCAACAAATTCTAAGTGCTAGAAGCTTTTTTTTTTTTTGACGAAAGCAATTTAATGCATTAAGAATCAAAGACAAACTAATTACAAGTAATAAAAGGATCACATTCCTCCTTGATAAGTTTCCATAACAAGGCCGTAATGCTTTCCAAAGAAAACCTATCAAAATAAAAGCTATTATCCAAAGCCAAGGTAGCACAACAATTAGCTACCTTATTACAATTCCTAGAAACATAATGGAAAATTACCTTATTGAAGTCATTCAACAAGCAGGGATCCTTATATGACCACCTATCCATGATCCAATTATTCTTCTTCTTCAAAGAGTCTTGAATGAATTTGATAATATTTACATTATCACTTTCAACAATGATTCCTTTGCATTCTAGCATCCAATCACAAAGGAATTCCTTAACCGCAAGCACAACATCTAGCTCAAGTTGAGCTATATCCCAATGAATTTTCTTCTTCCCAAAAGCACTGATAAATCTGCCCTTGAAGTCCCTAAAAATGCCACCAATCCCAGCTAGATTGGATTTAAGTAAAGAAGCATCCACATTGATTTTAATCCAATCCTTTGGAGGAGGACACCAAGGATCATGAGACTCCCTAAGGAGATTAGTGCCCCAACTTACAAGAAAAGGATTAGAATTAGAAGTAGCCAAATAAAGAGCATTGGACGCTACCACAGAACACGACAGAGCAGGTTTCTGATGTTTGACTTCATTCCTATTTCTCCAGGACAAATATATAACCGTGCAATATAATCTCACAATACCAGAATTCTGCATAGAGATTGCCTCCACGCTCTGTAAACAGTTGTCCAAAGAGTGAAAAATTGGTATGTGAATACCCCATTCACGTAATTTCATAATCACCTCAACCATATATTTACAATGAACCATAATATGCTCATAATATTCAATGGAATTATAGCCCCTAGCACAGTTTACAAAATCAGATAAGTTTCAGTTCTTTAAAAACAAATTAGTTGGAATAGCTCTCTTGCCAAGCCTCCACAAGAATATTTCAACATTTTTGTTCAGTTTTAACTTCATCACCCAATTAGAAAATCCATTTTCCTCTTCATTCAGTATGTAGGAAGTAATAGATTCAAAAGAAAGAGCTGAAACCGTCTTCCCAGAACACCAATTTATCAATTGAATGCTATCCTCCCTCTCCTGATCAAAACTGATTTGGCTGATCAGAAGGATCAATTCCTGATGAAATGCCCTCTGTAGCTTTGCATAATTCCATTCCCCATTACTTAATGGGAGCTCATTGATATTAACATTTTCAAGGTAATCACAATCCACAAAGGTAGGCCACCGGTTTATACATTTATCAAATAACCAAGTATCATATAAAACACTGATACTATTACCTTTGCCAATTCTCCATCTGACCACATTCCTCAAAATCTTCCCCCCATCCAACAGTATACGCCAAGCACTTGAACAAGTGCTTTTGTAAACTTCATGCATAAGATCAACCCCATATTTATGTTTCATTGTTTTATGAAACAGTGAATCAGGCTTCTGAAGAAAATTCCAAGATAAAAATGATCTAAGAGCTCCAATTCTAAGCAAAGGAGAATGCAAACCCAAACCACCAAGTCTCCTTGGTTTACAAATATCTTCCCATGCAACATAATGCATTCCTTTAGAGCCATCTTTTTTATTCCACAAAAAATTTCTACATAACTTTTCAAGCTCAAGAAGCACTCTTTTGGGAACTAAAGAATTTGTAATCAAATAATTTGGCATGGAAAGATGTACAATTATGTAATGCTATATGTCCTTCAAAATTAGGGTAGAGATATAGCATAGAGTCTTTCATTTTAATTAGTTATTTTAGTCCTTAAAGCTTTCTAATTCAATACATATTTTCCCTCATTGATGGAAAGCACAAGGGTATAAAAGCTATAATATTTAAGTATTTTATTCATAACTTTTAACTAATTTTGATTCATCGATTACTAATTTATTAAGTTTACATTTTAATGTTTAAATTCTATCAAATTTATTTGGCGTGTTGTCACAATGGGCATGAGGACAAAGGCCTCCTTAGGATATTCAGCCTAACAATCTACGGTTGTCCAACCTAAAAACCTCATTGAAAAAATACATATTCAATTTATTATTGTGTAGCATTTGATTTGATTCATTGAATTGGAGGTTTATTGAATTTTTGGTAATTTAGTGAATTGTTAATTTTTTGGATTATTTAATGAATTAATGTTGCTAATTATTAATTATTTTAAGTTTTGGAATTTTATAGTTTTTATAAATTCTATGTCTAGAAAACAGATCAATTCCTTTGAGTTTGTTAAATTTGGATATTTTGGAATTAGTTATTAATTTTGCAAATAAAGGTTATTTTTATGAATTAAGCTTGACCAAATAATTGAATTTTAATTTAAAGTGATTTATTGAATTTTTTCTTTTTTATAAATATTAGATTTAATTATGAATTTGATGCTTTTGAATTTGCTTAATTTGGAGTTTTCTGTAATTAGTTATGAATTTTGGAGATTAAGTGCATTTCTTTGTATTAAGTATGATCAAATATTACCTTTTGAGTTATAATGAATTCTAGAGTTTTATTATTTTTCATAAATATTAAACCTAGAGATAAGTTATGTGCCACTGAGTTTGTTCAATTTAGAGTTTTTTGTAATTAGATATGAATTATAGATGTTTGACTATTTTATGAAAATATTTAATTATTTAATTAAAGAGGTTTTCTAAATTTTGTACTAGATAAATTTCAAACCTCTTGAAATCTTCCCCTAATGTCAAGAATGACTCATATTGATCATTACAAATCTTTAAAATTTATTTGGTATTTTTATATTTTTAATTATTTATTTTAGTTAATTTGTTATTTTTTCTTTAATTTTAAAAAATATTTTTTTTTTCGAAGAACTTCGAAGGGTTTTTATTTTTCCTATCTTAAGCTTTTAATTCTAAGTAATTTAATAATTAGAGTGTATTTTTTCGATTTAATTTAATTTTATTAAAATTTATTGAAGTTTTTAGGTAAATTATGGCCATCAATCTTGGATTCACTATATGACAGACCAAATGACCTCAAAATGCAATGAAATTTGAAACATAGGTACATGTATACATGTTTTTCAAAACCACGAAATTTGTGATCATCAAGTCCTCTTAGGTTTCAAAACCAATCACCAAACCTAAGTGCATCTATATCTTTGGTGATTTAATTTAAGAGTTTAATTTACCAGATTTAGATGAAATTAGTAGAAAACTAACCTTTGCATGAATATAAACACACAACAAGAAAATTCTTTGTATTTAAAGAAATATAAATTTACAAATTTATGGTTTAAAAATTAAAACATCTCCTTAAAAATTTAAATCACAAAAATCCATAGTAAATAGAGTCTCAAGAAAATTATGGTAAGTAAACAACATGTTCTAGTATCTTCCTTCCAAATCAGAAATCAATTTAACTAGTAGATCATGTGTACTCCAAGAAAATAAGTTTTCAATTTAAGACAATTTTATCAAAATTTAGTGGTAAAAACTTCTTGATTTTATTTTTAAAATAAACTTGGGCTTAAGAGGATTTCAATGAGCTCAAGAACATTCAATTTGATGGAGATTTGTATTTTTGTGATTTTTTTAAAGTTTATGGCTTTTGACTACTTTTTTTAAATCATTTAATTCAAAATTATAACTTTTAATCTGTACAAAAATAGAGGTGGTGGCATGTCGAATCCAATAAGTGGTGTTAGATAATGAAGACTTCATTTAACCACTTGGGCGCATGGTTTGAGCTGTTATATCAGTTGTGGGAAAAATGAATGAGCTTGATGTGGCCATGTCAACCCTCTCACAATCACATCACACATTTGAACCCCACTCCTGATACACACATGATTCATGATATGGGTCGTCTGATCATGAGATCAAACAGCTCAGATTGATTCAATTTGTTTTGTTCAAAATCAGCTAAAACTTTGAATGCTCATAACTTTCAAAATACCCATCTAAAATTTATAAAATTTGGAACATAAAGTCTTGGTATTCATATCTTCAAATCCCTAGAATTTTTGGGTTCTATGTATTTAATTGAATGGGTAAATGCAATTTGAATCTTAAACCCAAAATAATAAAAAAAAAAACATTAAACATTTGATGAATTTCCTCAATTTTGGGCTCTATGTATTTATGGATAAGTCCTCTTAAACTTGTTAGAAGACTTTAAGAGATGGTTTGCATTGGATCAAAAGATTTTGTAATATTATCCATTCTCTCTCTTTCTCTCTCTAATTTGGGGTTTTTCTTGAAATGAAGAAGGTTAGGAGAAGCTCTGGAGGAGATGTAAGACTTGTGGAGCTTAAGGAATTAATTTATTCAACCCTTTCTTTAGAATTTTGGGGCATATTTATAGGTGAGATAAAATATAATGGAGGGTCAAGATCTTTCCACTTAAGCTATACCCCACCCCCAAATAAAATTTGTACTGATCAATAGGGTCTTATGAATTATTCTATATAGTTTGAAAGAACATGGTTTTTTATTGGGGAAGATAGGTTTGAACCAATCATTAGAGAGAGATTATTTTGGATATTATTGCCACATCAGTAGCCCATGTGGCTTGATCTTGACATGACCTTTAGAGAGAAGGTTTTAGAGTGTGCTTGATCCATTGATTGTGTCCAATTTGGGCTGGGTTAGTTTTGGACCAAAGAAAATTAGTTTTTGGAGGTTTTGTTTAACACTAATGGTTGACCCAGATCAAACCATAGGTTGGGCTCCTTGGGTCATATGTACAAGTTTATATAACACCTATTATAATAGTTCATGGAATTTAATTTGATAAGGGTTGGATTTTGGCTCATAAAACCTCTTTAAGTGCACTTGGTTCTACCCTATTGACTATATTTGGTGGGCCCAAGGGTTCAAACCTTTTGGAGTGACACATGAGAATTTAGTGAACTATCCTCCAAAGTGAGTTTCAGTGGTTTGTTCAGAATCAGGAGTTAAGAATTTTTGAAGAGTATAAGGTGTGCTTTGGTCAACCATGGTTGACTTGATAACCAATTTTGACTAGGGGTAATGGTAGGTCCAATTTATTCCAATTGATGTTATGGACATATTAGAGGTAGTCCCATAAAATGGGGAGGCCATTTAGTTCAATATGCATTCTCTACAGCTTAAGGGCCCCTTTGGTAAATTTAGGTTGACTTGGCCAACAAGAGTTGACCTGGGCTTGGGGTTTTGTTCAATGCACTCTAAATCTTATTTGGGATATGTTAGAGGATGTTTCATGGGTTTTTTTAACTCAGCCATATGAAAGTTTAAGAAAAATTCAATTTTAGTGTTCCATGGTTTTATGGTTTTGATAGTTAAGTATGATAAACCAAAGTTCAATATTTTTTCAATGCATTAAGATAGTGATGATGATCATAATCAATGAGTTTGGAGAGGCTTCCAAGGTCAAAAATTATAATATGTTGTTCAATCGCATAGGCTGTAAATATTTAAAAGTTTTACAACATATGAAAATGCTTTGAGTTTCAGGTGATATGAGTCTTGAAAATCTTCCAAGATGATGTGGTTGACTCTAGAGACATAACTAACCAATATGCAATTGACCGATCTTGAATTTAAGGTCATTTGGTCAATTTTCAGGGTGATTGCAATATCTCCAAAAATGTTTATATACTAAGGGGTTTTGGGTTTGGTTTTAAAACTAGATTTTGGAATTAGTAAATTGTCAATGAGTTTGGTTAGTAGGTTTGAGTTAGTTTTATTTTGATCAGTGATTCAAAGCAGTTTCAAGTTTGAAATGCTTAGATCTTTAACAATCATTAATGATCGTTAATTATTGAACAACTGATAAGAATACTATTAATGGTGAATGTCAAATAATTAATTTTTTCTTGAAATTTTAGTAAGTTAATGAAGGTTAATGATGAAAGGAATTTTGGCTTTGTAATGATCATATCACTGATAATCATTTGGTGATAATCAAGTGAATGATTGGATGATCAAATAATAAATAAGTGTGACTATCAATAAATAATTTTAAAGTTGATGACTTGATCACTATACTAGAGCACAATAATGAGTTAGAATTGATGTTTGAAGTATAGTTCAATGATTTATGCATACAGATTGTATTTTGATTCATATAATTGACCACTCTAAAAAATCAAGTCGACAGCCACGTCTCTTGGTTGAATTCATGCATCACTTTCCTAAATTGGATTGGCTCCATCTTTAATCAGCTGCTCCATCATAGTGCTATAAAATTTGAGTGTTGTGGCTCTCAAATTTGTAAGATGATGCTGTGGTGTTGTAAGGATCAGTGCTCTAGTATTCAAATTCCTAAGACTCATGTGCTATGACATGGATTTCTAATACCATGATGCTATGAAGCATTGTGATGCTGACCTTAGGTCTATTTGGCACTAAATTATTTACTATTTTCCCCAAGATGCTACATTTCAATTCCTTAATCTAGCATCGATGTGTTATATATGATGTATTGATATTAATTGGAATGTTGTAGCGCTCTTCATTTCTTTTAGATTTTTTCCTTTTATTGAACATTTGCTACATAAACACAACTAAACTAATACATTTTCACTAAATTAAAATACAAGAAATAGTACATAATTTACACTTAACAAATTCCTCCAATCTTAAGTATTTGATTGCCCTCAAATAATATGCAACGACCTATTGGTTAGCTTAATAGCCCAAATAGAAATTAATAATTTAAAATTATTTAAATGTAAGATAATACATCATGGTTTAGAATGAATTATGAATGATCAAAGTTGCAATGCTAATTTAAAAATCATCAGTAATTAGCCTAAGTTATTATCCTTGTTATTATTTTAATTGAACTTATCCACTATCAGTGTATGTAGAATATTGACTTCTAATTTTAGAAATGAATAACATATTATTTAGAGATTCATTGTGCTTGCAGTTATCATATATATTAGTTCACTTATCTTGTCCTATTTAATTTTTAGTATTATGATACTTTTTGGACTAAAACTTTTAGAGATTGAATGCACACATCTTATTTTATTATTTCAATTCTTTCTTTTGATATTTCATGTTTTCACCTTTTTAATACTTCAAGTACATATTAATTATTTCAAATATCAATTTTTTTCATCCCTCTAGTAACCCTAATTGATTTTATGTAAGGATTTAGTAAGATCACTAATTCCATAATAACTTTTACTATGATATTCATAATTTAAGCTACACAGTTATTTTCTCTAAATTCAATTATTTATTCTCAAATTCAGTAGTCAGTGCAATAGTGTATATATTCTATGTTCAAGACAAGTCAATGACTTAAATGATCATCCTTGGTTAATTTTTATGATTATCAAATATTGAATTACTATGCTTTGTTCATTCAAATTATCATCTACAATTTTATTATTATCTTAATTTATATAAATTTTTAATTACTGTTTTTATTTTGGCTAAAGAAATAATTAAAGTGCAGTCACTGTGAAGAGCATAATTTTCAACAGTTAAGCATAAACAAGAATTTAAATTAAATGTAAATGATAGAACGTAATAATATAAACAAAAGAAAATAAAGTATTTAAGAAAATAAAAACAAAATAACACATAAGAAATTCAAACACATAATATAATTGTGATTCCTCCCATCAGTGCTAAGTTTATAATCTTCAAGCAGAATATACCAATTATTGTATTTGTGGATGAACCAAAATAGTGATATTTCTCAAACTATCTATGTTCCCTCTTAAATAAAATTTCAATCTATGGCCATTGACTTTAAAGACATGTAAACTTTTCTTATCCTTAGTTTCAACAGCACCGTAGCGAAATACTTTGATAATAGTGAATGGTCATAACCACCTTGACTTTAGTTTTCTTGGAAATAGTTTTAATTTAAAGTTAAAGAGCAAAACCTCTAATACAGAGCTGAATTCTTTCTTAAGAAACTTACGATCAAGCCATTTTTAAATTTTATCTTTATTAATCTTAGTATTTTTATAAGTCCCATTTCTAAATTTTTTTAATTAATTCAAATGTAATAAATTTTTTATCTTTCACTCTCTTAAGATTGAAATTTAATTATTTCACCTCCTAGAATGCCTTAAGCTCTAATTCTCTAGAAAGGTTGCAAGCTATTACAAAGACTAACCTATAGGGAGATAATTTTAATTGTAGTTTTAAAGGTAGTTCTATAAGCCCATAATGTGTCTTCTAGTTTATAACCCAATATTTCCTATTATAACTAACAATTTTTTTCCAAAATTCTTTTAATGTCCATATTACTTATTTCAGCATGGCCACTAGTTTGGGGATGATAAGCTAATGCAACTTTATGATAAATAACATATTTAATTAATGTTGTTTCTACTCTCATATGATAGAAATGGCTTTCCCAATCACAGATTAATACTTTAGGCCTTTTATATCTTGAAAAAATAATTTTCTTTAAAACTTTAAGCATAACCTGAGCATTAGTTCTAGGGGGCGCCACTCCTTCAACAACCCTTGTAGAAGCTATTGAAATTATCATAAAATCATCTGCATATAATAATTGAGTGCTCTTTTCATCCTAAGGAACAATTTTGAACCCCAATTCTTCTTTTTTTTATAGCATTAGATAATAATTGTGAGCACATGATGAATAAATATGGAAATAATGGAAAACCTTGTCTAAATCCACTTCTAGCTTTTATCCATTTAGATTTCCACCCATTAGTTAGAATAGAATATCTAACATCTTGCATGCATCCCATAATAAGTTTAGAAAACTTAGAAGGGAATTCAACTAATTTTACAATCTGCTATAGGGCCGACCAACCCATGATATCATATGCTTGCTCTGTATTAATTTTGATTGTCATAAAACCTTTCTTTGAATTAAAAAAAAATTGAATTTATTAAAAATCTATTGAAAATAATGGTCTGACATTGATCTTCCAGGAATAAAGGTAACTTGATCTTCAGTTATAATCTTAGGAAGGCACCACATCAGTCCATTCAAAACCATTATAGCAACTATCTTGTAAATGGTTTGTGATAGACTTATAGGTCAAAAATTTGAAGGCAGAATAAGATTTTAATCTTAGAAAGAAGAAGAATAAGCATGTCTTTCCATCCATCATGCATATGTCTAGTTTTTAAAAAACATTCAATAGCATTCCAAGTATCATCTTTAACTATTTTCCAGTAAAATTTAAAGAAAGATGCAGTAATACATCATTTCCAAGAGATTTGTTGTTACCTATTTGAAAGATATCAGCAAAAAATTCTTCTTGTGAGAAAGAATCATTCAGTATTAAAAATTTGAATCCAAACTCTATGTTCATTCATATTTCAGGCCAATCTTATAGCATGCAACTTATATTCTTCCATTTGGTCTTGAAATAATTATAGAAAACTAATTCAATATCTTCATAATCTTCTACCAATACATTATCTCCATCTTTAATTTATTTAATTTAATTATCATTACTCCTAGCTGAAGCATAATCATGAAATAATTTTAAGTTTCAGTGTCCTTCCTCCAACCATCTAGCCTTTTCTTTTTGACTCCACCATACAGATAGTCTTGACAAAGTACCATTTAATTAATGAAATTTCCTCTGAAGCAATCATAATTTTTTTGGATTAAGAGCTCCATCAGCAATTTCCTCATTTTGAGGTTCCATAATCTCCTTCTTCAACTCATCTTTAGTAGCACATAAACTCTTAAGCTTATTCTTATTCCAATAATAAAGTGCCTTAAGAGTTATTCCTAATTTCCTTTAAAGAGTTTTAGAATAATTACTAAAATTAGACTTTCTCCATGACTTTAAACCAATGTTACAAGCCCCTGGATATGATTTACAAACATCTTCAAATCTTATGATTTTGAGTTATGGTTAAGAGACCAAACCCATATTAAAAACAATCAGACAATGATCTAAAGCTACTCTAGCAAGATGTCTATTCCATGCCAATGGAACTCTTTATAATGATGTGGAATTAACAAGGCTTCTATTTAATATTTCTCAAACTCTAGACATCCCTTCCTTATTATTACACCAAGTAAATCTTGGTCCAATAATATATACATCATGAAAATAATTGTTAGCCATAAAAGACTTCATTTCCAGAGGCCCTTGAGAATATATGAATTTTTTACCACCTCTCTTATCCTCTTTAAATAAGATACAATTAAAATATCCACCAAATATAGAAGGAATGCTATTAAAAGTAAATTTTTTAGGATATTCCCAAAGCCCTACCCTAATATGTAAATCCTTATTCCTATAGATAGTAGCAATATTCCAACTACCCTTAATAGGAATGTTAACAACCCCAAAAAAAACTTGAGACAAATGCTCCACAACATTAAACAACAACACAGCTTTCTTCCATAAAACCGAAATACCACCAGACATACCTTCAATGGGATGATGAAAAATACATCAGTCATTATCAATAATCCCATCAAACTCCCTCCTATTAATATTAGCTAACTTAGTTTCAACATAACAAATATAAAACACATTATTGTCTCTAACAATCTCTCTAAGATATAGAGAAGCCTCCCTCTTTTTGGCTCCTCTACAACTCCAAAATACAAAGAGTTACAACAAGATATTGAAGGGGAGAGATCCCCACCTAACAATCTCACACACCAATCTCATCTTTGCTTTCTAGGAAAATCCTGATTAGGTCATAAAGATTTGAGATCATTATTGAGCTTTTGTTTGATCAACAAAGAACTACCAATAACATTTCCTTCCATCTTATTAAAAGAATTTTCATGTGTAACTGATTCTTTTTTTTCCAAACTAGAACTATCTTGTTTATTACTACCAGTAACATTATTTGGCACCTTCAATAATAATTCTTTTAAATTCCCATTACCGAATGTCTCATATAGAATTTCTAAACTTTTGTGATCTAGAGTTGGGTCCATATCACTATTGTCATCATTAGTTTGTATATCCAAACTTTTTTTTATCAATCATCTTAGAGGAACTATCAGAAATTACATTATGAATAGAGTTTGCAATAGTATTTCTACCATCCTTCCCAACATGTTTATTTGAACCAACCTTCTTCTTGACTTCAATATTATAGACATAAAACTTCACTTTGAAATTATTTTTTGCACTTTACTAATCGATGAATTTCTTCTTAATTTCCCTTTGTTTTTTAAAAAATTGACATGAATCCAAGGTCCATACTCTATGTTATTTCCATGATTTTTAACTTTATTGGTAATAACATCTTTATGAATACCTTTAGCTTGCATAGATTTACTTATATTTGCAGCAACCTTTGAAATATCATTAACCACATCATTCCTATTTATTGGATAAGAAGAACTCTCATGGTCTATCATCCGAAACTAAATGAAGAGATTTTTTCATATTATACTTTTTGAAAAAATCTGCAAATCAAACCATCAACCCAAACTCCACAGGGTAATTTTGAATCAAATTTTATACAAACACATATTCTTGCACATTCCCTTCTTTCCCATTTAAACATATTTCCACCAAGTAACATAGGAACACCAACTTTTGAAGCAATTTTAATTATATTTATGTCATCCCAATATTGTAAAGGTAAATGAGGAAGTTGAATCCAAACTGAAGATGCTAACCCTGTCATTATTAATGTTGAGAAAAAAGGAGTCCATTTCTCCATTCCAATTATATGACCTCCAACCTACCAAGTGTTGTGAATCTGAATCCGATTTCAAGAATTATAATTTTAATGATATCAAACATTTTTGTTACTTCTATTTTTCTATGACTGCCTTACCTACTAACATTTCAGGTCCACAAGGTCGAGTGCAAATCAAGCTAGCTCAGGACACACATGCTAATGGAAAAATTTTGTCTATTTTTAGTGTTTTCTGTTTCTGATCATATCATCCAGGAAGATCCAAAATCATCCTGGATGATCAATCAAAAATAAAAACCCTAATTAGAGCATCTTGGTTAAGGCAATAGAAATTAAGCAAATCATCCTGGATGATATTATTATCCTTCCGGATGATAAGCTCAAATCAGAAAGAATCAGCTGCCACAATCTTTTAGGCATGTTTTATTTTGTACATCATAGAGGATGATGCACTACAATTTTGCCTAAATTAGTTTGATAATTAAGGAAATCAATTAAGGTTTGATTGCTCGATTATATCATCCTGGATGATCGCAGGATCATCCGGGACCATCAGTTAAACAAACCTTAGTTCTTCATAGATGACCTGAACGATACTTTGGATGAAATGTATTAGTTTGAACTAATCATCCGAGACAATCCAAAATCATCCATGATTATCAAGTTATTTTTTAATCATCCAGACATCCATCCAGGTGCTATGTTCTGGATGATATGCGATATTTTTTACTAATCAGCTTGGACGATCAAGTTATTTTTCATCATCCAGACATCCATCCAGGGTGATGTTCTGGATGATATTAAATTCTTGAACTAATCATACATAATGATATAATATTATCTGGATGATCTGAACAAAGGAACCTTCTAATCATCCAGACTCTCCTAAATTATCCTGATTGATTGAGCTAAATTTGAACTTATTATACAGGACGATCGGTAGATTGTCCTGGATGATCTTTGGTGATTAATCACAAATTATGGTAAATTTGAAGCCCTTCTTTATAAGATATCTTATTTTTTCAAGATGAGATCTTTTACTACAGTCTTGACCTGAGAGAGCCAAGTGGAGAGGGAGAGCTAGGGAGAGAGAGAGAGAGGATCTTATGAGGGGGAGTTTGTAAGGGGTTTCACAAATGTTTCTCCAAGTAAGGATCCGAGTAATATTCTTCTATTGTCATCCCTGGTTCCTTGGAGGTTTGAGAGAGGTCTACTTCAGAAAATGATCAAGGTTCTCTGCATGCTTCAGGAGGAAGCAAAAGGAGTTGGGTTCTCTGCCTACTTCAGGAGGAAGCAAAACGAGTTGGGTTCTTTGTCTCACTGGGGTTTGTTGAAAGGTGTTTTTGTATGGGCTTCTCCGCCTTACTGTGGGGGCAAAAAGAGAGACACTGAGTTTAGTGCAATACCCAGAAGAGAGCCTCCGAGGAGTGGATGTATGTCAAGTTGACCGAACCACTATAAATTTTGGTGGTGATTTTTTGGTTATGTTTGTGATTTTTTTTGAAGAAATTTTAAAACACCATTCATCCCCCTCTTTGTTAGCCTCGGGCTAGTTCACAAGGGCTTAACAACCCTGACGAACTTTCACCAAGGTCCAACACTAAAAACTCCTTATATAGCTTCAGAGGAATGGAATGAACACAAAATCTAATTTAATCGCAAAGAAGTTAAATTAAATCTACCAAATTGATTCCACTGTCATCTTAATTCCATACTACAAATAGGAAACATAATATTATTGCCAAACACCTTAAAAAACAACAATTTATCAAGTACTTGAGTGATAGATTTTTCCTTATCTGCATTATGTTTTAAGCAACACCACCCTCAAACATTTCAAATTCAATAGAAATATGATTAATTTTAATATGGGAAGGTTTACTTCAAACATTTATCACATTTTCTTTAGGCATAGAAAAGATAATATCAACATTATAAGTCTTAGGTCTATTAACAATATGATCTTCTAAAATTTTTGAAACCTTATCACCAATCTCAGAATCAGTGATAATAATTTTTTGTGAAAGATTGCAATTGACAATATTTTCATCATTCTGATTTGAAGAAATGAAACCAAAAAATCTATTAACTTTAAGATCCAAATTTGTTAAGGAAGAAGCATTTATGTCATTAGAACTAGATTGTGGAATAGAATTCTCCTTATTGAATGATTGCCTTTTATTATAAATATCAAAGTCAGGAAGGAAACAATTTTTTCTCTTTCCCTTCAATTAAGGCATTTTGACGAACAAGATGCCTATACCCATCTCGAATCACCAATGGTTTCTACTTCAGTGAACCTTTCTGATCAGCTTCATCTTTGAGATATTCATACCTTTAAAACTCTCTAAATGATTAACAAAATTAGTCACCCTAGACTAAGAAGAAGGTGGTACATAGGAAGTATCATCAGTTGGAGATAGCTGGTGATCAACCTTCGCCATAAGTGGCCACCCACAAAACTACAACAAATAAAAAAATTGAAATAGAATGGCACTTATTTTTAGGGAAAAGGGGGAACAAATGAATTCATTCATTCATTCTCTCAAATGCATTAGAAAAAGGGCGAATTGGATTTGATTCCTCAGAGGGAGATCAAATGAATTAAAAAATAATCTAAAATAATTTCTCCTTTTGCCTAAAATAAAATAAATTAAAAATATTAGATAATATTAATTAATAAAAGCCTAAGGCCTATCCAAACCTCACAACCTATTATACACACTTTTTTTAGTTTTATAGGGCTTCTAATTTTAGTATAGCCTAGGCTAATGGTATGGTTTTTTTAGGAGTACCTTTCTTAGAGGGTATTCATGCTTTATATGTTTACTTTCAATACTCTCAAATTCATGTTTAAATTTTTTGTTGGTGCACCTTAGGCTCTCTAGGGTTATTTTTGGCTCTTAGGTAGTATTATATTTTATACACATACACCAATATTGCATTGTATTTATATATTTTATATACATTGCTTTTATATTTTTATAGAAATTAGAATATATCTAGGTGATGATGTACAAATAAATTTATAAATGTAATTCTTTAGATTTTGTATAGATAGATTGAGTTGTACAGTGTCAAGAGTTGCAAAGAAATTAAAGATGTTTCCTTATATATATAGAAGTTCATAAAGGAAATTATTCTTCTTCCTTTAAGGATCATTGTCTTTTAGAATATCATAGAAAATCTTGGAGCCTCAAGATAAATATTAAAGTAAGAAATCAAATTTAGAACTACGTTTTATTTGGATAGAAATCCAGGCTTGTTATGGTGGATCTTTGTCTCCTTTACTTGTATACAACAAACCTTGGGTTCAACTCCATTTGTATTAAAAATGAATAAAGTTTGTATATACTATTTTCATACATCATTGCATAATGCTATCTTAGATGCATTTATATATTAAAGAGTACATATTAAAGTTTTGTGAACTAAATTTCCCTAATTCCTAGGATAGAGCCATCTTTTCTTGCATATATAAGGAAATTTGCTGGAACTTAGGATGTTAGTTGGAAGTTCACTCTAGGATGACATAAGACCAGATAGTATTCTCTCTTTAGTTTTTCCTATCCCCATGACGATTATCCAATCATTCTGAAATCTAAATCTTTAATTTAAAGTTTCAGTCTTTTTTAAAGTTCTTTTGAACACAAACCGATAATAAACTCTTTATACATTTAGAAAGTATAGCCTTTAATTTAATCAAGAGTATTCTTAAGACTTATCTTAAGATGAAGTTAATTATAGGTGCTTTCCTCTATAGTTAGTTAAAACCAAGTAAAATAAAAATCTTAGCTTATATCTTTTTCAAGATATGAGAAGAATACTTTAGATGCATATTATAACTTTATACATTGATTTATACATTCATATTCAAAATTATAAGTGAATATTCCTTTTATCTTTCAAATTGAATTGAAATTTTCTTATATTGAGTTAAGATATGAAAGTAAATTATTTATTTACAAATCGATCACTAAGCATTAGTTTATCTTTCAAGGTGATAGATGTTATGCTATGTAGCTTTGACTTAAGAAAAACTAAACCAAATCACTATGGTTAGCCGATAGAATTTGTCCATACTAAGTAGCCAATGAAACACTCCTATCAAGAAGACATTGCAATCCATCAACATTACTCTCAATCCTCACCATCTATACCTCTACTACTCTAGGATCAACCACACTTTCAAACCTAAGAGGCTTTAATCTTTAAAACATCTATAAGTGCTTGTCAACATCATCAAATTAAATAAAAGAAATCCTTCTCTAAACCTCTCCCATCAGCTGTGCTACCAGACTAACAAACTATGAAATGGTATTATAGCAGACAATAAGAGTACTACTCTATATTAGTGCCATTTGACTAACATTCTATCCATCTATCACATCAAGATCTTACAGATCTATCAAATAACCACACAGAACACAAGTAAAAACACATACTAAAAAACACAGGAAAAAATGAATACCTAAACATAACCTAGAATTATCTCACTCAACTATGGATTAATTTTAATAGATATATTTTACAAATCATACATTCAAAACTATTACTGTGATACTAAAAAGTAATTATTACTATTGCAACTTAGACTTTAAGATTGAGTTTTATATAATGTGATTTTTTGATGGTAACAAAATATTACTATTTTGATTAATGTCTCTCTTAATATGCATTGGGTACATTTTTTATTTGTTGTTTGTGTGTACTAATATTTCAAGGAAATTATAATCCAGATTACTGAAGATTTTAAGACAGTATATTAGGGTTTCATGTAATGAATTCTATAAAATTTTTATTTTTTTAGTCTGAGAAAGTGTGATAGTAATTGGGTAACCATGTACACACACTAGGGGAGTGAGTCAAAACTTAAGAATTTCAAGACTAATCGTACTATGTAATTTCTATTTACACTAGACGATTTGCCTAGTTTCTTTCCCAACAAAATAAAGTTAATCAAATAATGTCTTAAATTTTTAAATGTTTGTATTGTACGATGGTTTTTTATACAAATGATTCACAAAGTACAAAATAGTGCGTACCAGTTCATCTGAAATGAATCATCATTTTTGAACTATTCGTACTATACAAAGTTGGTTCATACAGATGTCTCATAAAGTACAAATTGGGGTCGTCCATGTTTGTACCAAAAGAAGCATAATTTATTTTAACTGTTTGTACTGTATGATGCGAGTTCATACAGATGATTGACAGAGTATAGAATGAGGTTTGTATAGGATCATACTAGATGAATAAGTTCAATTTTAAACTATTCGAACAGATGACTGACAGAGCATGATATCAAGTTTGTACATGTTCATACATGGATTTTTGAAAGTTCATACAAATAATCCTTGATCATACTGTACGATCTTAAGTCGATTGACTTATAATTTACAGTTCTCTTGATAGTTTTTGTTATGATTAATATATAAGAGTCCTAAAAACTGACACTTATATCTATTTGCTACAAATTTCTCTTGAGATTGAAAAGGAGAGTGATTTGGGAGAGTCTTTAGGAGTGGAGAGTGAGTGATCTTGCAAGAGAAAATTATGAGCGATTCACAAGGTTACCCAAATGTGAGGATCTCTTACTTCTTTGAAGACTCTTGAGAGAAGATCTCCAGTGTAGATTGGGTACTTAGCCTTCACTAGGATGGTGAAAAAGGATGACGGTACTCTGCCTTCACCAGGAGGGTGAAAAAGGATGATGAAACTCTTCCTTTACTAGGAGGGTGAAAAAGGGCGACAGTTCTCTGCCACACACGGTTGGTGGAAGAGAGGTTTTATAAGGGCTTTTCAGCCTTACTGTGGGAGAAAAAGGAGAGTCACTTGTGTTTAGTGCAATACCTAGAGAAGGAGTCTCCAGGGAGTGGACGTAGGTCTAGTTGGACCAAACCATTATAAAATTTGGTGTTCTTCTGTTCTTTTACTTTTTACTGCATTTTTATTTTCTGCACTTTATATTACTTTGGTTGAAAAATATTTTGTGAAAATCTATCATTGTGTAAAATTTCTTAAAACAGTTTTCTAAAATCTAAGAGATTTTTAGATTACCAATTCCCCCCCCCACCTCTTTGTTAGTCTTGGGACAGCTCTATTAGGTCTAATAACCTATACGAACTTTTAGTTACCACCCAACATGATATGACCTATAGATAGACAAGTCATACCTTATAGATTTGTGATAAACCAACCTAAGATCTAAGTTCTAGCATATTATTTATTTTCTTTCTCAATTACACAAACCATTGACATCTAAGTTATATCAATAAATAGATTAGAATAAACTCATCCAATTTTTTTTTCTTTTTTATTTATTATTAAATGTTTATATAACATTTATACATATATTACAAGATTGCAAACCAAAATAGAATAATTAAATACCTATCCATAATACCATTAAACAAATTTAGAAAGTACCTTGAAAGGGTCATACCAATTAGATTTTGAATAATCAACTACTCAATACATTCTTTCCTTTTTCCATACAAAATAGGTGTGAGCAAATATAACTCAGATCACACCCTCAGATCTAAATTTTTTAATATATCATTTGTTAAGCATTCAAATGAGTTATAAAAATATGAAATAATAATTTAATATTTTGAATAGAATAATGCTTAAAGATATAAAAAATTTAAATGATAATATTAGGAAAGCAAATAAATAAGTATTTTATATAAGCATAGAATGAAAAAATTTTCCTCAGTCCCTTATGCCTCCCATAAAAAATAGGCCCTTATGATTCATTCTTCTAGTATATCAAAAAAACAAGCCCTTCAGAATATCAAAGTTTATCACATGTCAAATATTTATAAATTGAGGCTCTTAGGACTCCCTTTACATTTAATGCCATAAAAAAAGTTCTGCAACACATAAGATCTCCTAAGGATCACACATTAAGAAGAAATATATATAAATCATTGCTTTATAGTAATAAAAATTTAAATAAAAAAATTAAAAAATTTAAAGAATTCCTTATCAACAATCAATAGATTCAGCTATTGGGTAGAATTTCACAATTTTAGAATATCACCAAATTACCAGGGATTGTGCAAAATATTATTTTGAAGCTTTAATCATATTATAGTATTACTCTCTTTAGTAATAATTATTTTCTAGT
Organism: Dendrobium catenatum; assembly: GCF_001605985.2. Lineage (NCBI taxonomy): Eukaryota > Viridiplantae > Streptophyta > Magnoliopsida > Asparagales > Orchidaceae > Dendrobium > Dendrobium catenatum. Next base: position 806,708 of record NW_021319483.1, on the reverse strand, counting down.
TAAATAAAGTAGCATAACTTATAGACTACATGGTAGATATTTTCAAGAAAAATACCTAGATGTCAATATTAATTTTCTCTATAATATATGGGAAGTTATAAAGTTAAAGTATAACATTTACAAAGTTATTATCATTTTTATAATACAAAATATAAATTTTATTAGGAGAAAAACATTATATTTTTAAGAACTATAATAGGCAAAATTTATCTTACCTAGATTTAAACAACTTTCAAAATTAGGTCAATAGTAAAAAATGAACCAAAATCACCCAAACTCAACTTTCTCTCTCTAAAAACCTTCTCACTCACTAGTCAGTAACACTAAGGAGAAGAAATGGGTTTTGATAAAAATTAAATCATAAGAAATAGAAATTTTATAAACTATTTTAGGTATGGTGCTACGACGGTCAATCCTGCACACTACAATGCTCCCTCTAGGAAGGCATGATGTTGCAAGATTACTTTTAGCACCATAACACTTAATTATTTTGGCCAAAAGATGAAGAGCTCAATGTTACGGCAGTGCCTACCCTAATATAGTAGTGTCCTACGAGTAAAATTCTAGGTGTTTAAACCTTGAACATATAACCCCAAGACTTGCTCTAGAATAGATTCAGACTTTCACACACACACACACACACACACACACACACACAGATATATATATACACACACACACACACACACACATATATATATATATATATATATATATATATATATATATATGAAGCATTCCCCATTCCCCAACACATGTAATGGGCATCAAATGCAAAAAATTAGAGACTTAGTATTTTATAGATTAGGTTAAAATAGGTAATAAAGTCATTATTTTCCTAGGTGTACAATCCTCCCCTCAGAAAAATATCATCCTTGATATTTTAGAACTCACATAAATAGAATATATCAGGATATCACTGTCTTAATTCAAAAAGATTCTCTGATGTTGCTTCCCTTTTATTCTATGCTTCTATTATACTTTAACCATCGAGATTTATTTATTCCTTAATCATCAAACATCACATATTATAATCTTTTATGGTTCCTCTCGGTAGCTTAGATTCAAACGTATCTTAACTTCATCTACAAAAATTTGATTTCCATAATCAAATAACCACTTCCTCAGATATGAAATATGAAAGATATTATAAATATTAAACATTTACTACAGTAAATATAAGATATAAGTAGATTTTCAAATTCTTTTAATTATTTCAAATGGTCTAACATACCTTATACTCAACTTTCCGTCTTTCTCAAACCTACTGATGTCATTCATTAGTCTAATTCTAACATATACCAAATATTTAACTAAGAATTCTATAACTCAATGCTTAATATCAAAATACTACTTTTATTTGTCTTGTAAAGGTTTTAATTTATTATTGACCAGACAAATCTTTTTAGTGGCATCATCAACTAATGTTGGCCGAATAAGTCTTATTCCACCTACCTCTCTCCTTAATAAAGGGGTTCTACACCTCCTACCACACAACGCTTTATAAGGGGCCATATTGAGGGTTGATTAAAAGTAGTTATCATATGAAAATTCAATCAGAGGTAAATGATCCTTCCAGCTTCACCCAAAGTCCAAAATATATAATAATATAAGGTCTTCCAACACAGAATAATCCTCTCATTATATCCAATAGTTTTCAAATGAAAAGCTTTATGAAAATGTAGTTTAATTTCTGAACCTTATTGATTACCTCTTCATAATCTAGTAGTAAACCTGTCACTATCACTTTTGGTATCTTATGCAATTAGATGACCTCTCGTAGCTAATCTATCCATTGAATTAGTTTTTCACATTAGTTAAAATGCATAGATTTCATTAACCATTCTACTACAACCTAGATTGTTTCATGTCCCTAACTTAAACAAGAAAATCCCATAATTAAGTCCATTATAACTTCCTCCCATTTCCATTCCCAAATTGATATTAGTTGTATAAAACCTCTCAATTGTTGGTGCTCTACTTTTAATAACTAATAGATATCAAATTTATTAATAAAATTTACTACATCAATTTATAATCGTGGCCACCAAAATATACCTTTCAATTCATAGTACATTTCACTACTCCTTGGATGAGAAGTGTATCCTAAATAGTGTACCATATGTAGAATTACTAATCATAGATTTCAAGAACTATGAACCCAAAGCATGTCTATATAAAGATAAAACTAGAATCAGACAATCAAAATTTAGATTTCTTAAATAGATTTATTTGAATAGTCGGGTTCAAATACTCTTTATTTAACTTTTGGGCTTCCATAACACTTTTTTATTAAGGTAATTAAATGATCATATGAGTTAGAATACAAGAATTTCAATTATTAGGGAAGATCACTTCCAACTTTAACTTTTCCATATATCAAATTAGAGTATAATTAAAAAGCTAGTAAAAAATTTGATAGTCTAGAGGACTTCATACTTAGAGCAAATAATGCAGCATTTATCTTATCATGCTGATACCAAAAATAAATTCATAATCTTTGATCAGTCTGAGCCAGCTCCTTTGGCTCACATTTAGATCCTTCTAAGTGAATTTACACTTCTAGTTGAAATGATTAGTGAAAATCTTAAATCTTACCCTGTATAAGAAGTGCCTCCATATCTTCAATACAAATACAACAATAAGTTATAAATGATGCATAATGTAGTATCTATAACTTTCTTGTTCTGCATCAAAACCCATTACAACCCCTTTAGTAAAGCATTACAAAACACTAAAAATCCTTATATACCTAATTAAATAGTTACAACTGGGGAAAATGTCAAATAATCCTTTAGTTATTTAAAACTCTTATTACAAATATATATCAAATTGAAATTCATAAACTTCTTAGTCAGCCTCATTAGAGGGGTAGAAATCATATAAAATATATTCACAAATTTCATGTAATAAATGACCAAACCTAGAAAGTTATGCACCTCTAAAATAACAGCAGGCCCCGGCCAATAAAAGTAGCCTAATATCTTATTTATTAAATCCATAAAAAATGCAGTCATATTAGTTACCTCAAAGGATATGCTAAGAACTCAAAATGCATATATTGGGTATTAAAGTAGTATTTACCACATCATCTTCTCATGTTCACCTAACAATATCTAGACCTTAGATCATTATTGAAAAACTTAGAAAATCATGCGAGCTGATGAAATAAATCATGAATAATTAATAAAGGGTAATTGTTCTTAATTATAACCTCTTTTAATTCTACATTATCAACACACACACACACACACACACACACACACACACACACATTGTACCATCCTTCTCTATAAATAAAATTACTTGTTGACCTCATTTTTGTATGAGGACTACCATTCAATCATCATCAATCCTTAAATAAAACATCAATCTTTAAATTAATTGGTAATATCAATTATAAATTATCATTCAATCTTTCAAATGATTATTAATAATTATCATTATTTTAATCATTTTTAATTAGTAATTAAGTTTAATCTTTAACCCTTCACTCATTTTCAAATCATTCAATAAAGTTTAATACAAAATCATGCTATATTAAACTTCAATCTTCAATGATCTTAAATCCACTTTAATCTTCATAAACTTTTGCTCATTCATAATCTTTATACACACACACACACATTAGGGGTGTCAATTTTTGACACAACCCATAACCCGACCGAGACCCGACCAAAAAAATTTTGGTTTGGTTCGACCAGTTTGTGAAATGGGTTGAGTTTAGGTTCAACAAACTGACCCATTTCAAAAAATGGGTCAGGTTGAGCTGGCAACCCAAAAATGACCTGAAAACCCTTTGTCCACATATGTTGCCTCGCCCTACCTGAAGCATTGAATGCCCGCCCTGCCCAGTCAAAATTGAGTTCGCGTGCTGTGCGGTGCCACCTGAAGCATTGAGTGCCACCTGAAGCATCGAGTCACGTCCTACAGTGGCAAAGCATCAAGTCACATGCATCCCAACTCTTGAAGCTTCGGCCGTGCATGTGGCCGGTGGCACGGTGTGTCCCAAACCTGAAGCATCTCTGGCTCGCTGCATCATGTGTTGTCGCTGCCGCTGCGCCTCCTGGAGTATTTTAAAAATTTGGGTTAGGTCGTGTCAACCTGACAACCCATGCAGGTCAGGTCCAGGTTAAAAGCTGACCCATTTACAAAAATGGGTCGGGTCGGGTCGGGTTGACCCGTTTAAAGCCAGATCAATTCGGGTTTGACCCGAACCTGACCTGCTGACCCGAATTGACAACCCTAACACATATCATACCATCCTTCTCTATAAATAAAATTACTTGTTGAACTCATTTTTGAATGAGGACTATAATTCAATCATCTTCAATCCTTAAATCAAACATCAATCATTAAATTAACTAGTAATATCAATCATAAATTATCATTCTATCATTCAAATGATTATTAATAATTATCATTATTTTAATCATTTTTAATTCGTAATTAAGTTTAATCTTTAATCCTTCACTCATCTACAAATCATTCAATCAAGTTCAATACAAAATCATGCTATATTAAACTTCAATCTTAAATCCACTTGAATCTTCATAAACTTTCACTCATTCATAATCTTTATATACACACACACACACACACACACACACACACACACACACACACACACACACATCGTACCATCCTTCTCTATAAATAAATTTACTTGTTGACCTCATTTTTGTATGAGGACTATCATTCAATCATCTTCAATCCTTAAATCAAGCATCAATCACTAAATTAACTAGTAATATCAATCATAAATTATCATTCAATCATTCAAATGATTATTAATAATTATCATTATTTTAATCATTTTAATCAGTAATTAAGTTTAATCTTTAACCCTCCATTCATCTTCAAATCATTCAATCAAGTTCAATAAAAAATCTTGCTATATTAAACTTCAATTGTAAATGATCTTAAATCCACTTTAATCTTCATAAACATTCACTCATTCATAACACACACACACACACACACACACACACACACACACACACACACACATCGTACCATCCTTCTCTATAAATAAAATTACTTGTTGACCTCATTTTTGTATGAGGACTATCATTCAATCATCTTCAATCCTTAAATCAAACATCAATCATTAAATTAACTGGCAATATCAATCATAAATTTTCTTTCAATCATTCAATTGATTATTAATAATTACCATTTTTTCAATCATTTTTAATAAATAATTAAGTTTAATCTTTAACCCTCCACTCATCTTCAAATCATTCAATCAAGTTCAATACAAAATAATGCTATATTAAACTTCAATCTTCAATGATCTTAAATCCCCTTTAATCTTCATAAACTTTCACTCATTCATATAGGATTTTTCACCTTTTTGTAACCCTAATATCATTGAAAACCCTAAGTGAAACTAATTCGAATTTTATTTGACCAATTCACCATTAACATATCATCTCCCTGGGGAATTCCTAGCACTTTCAGAAGCCCTCGTGCCCTTCTAAACCCTAAACCTAAAGCTTGAAAACTTAAATCCAAAAACATCAAATATTTATAACTATTTTCACTTTATATGGCATTTTGGATCAAACCTCCTTGATAACCCTTAGAATTTATTTTACCTTATTCATAATTATGATTATCATGATTTCAATCCATTAGGTTCTAAGTTCTCATGAATGACCTAGGTTGATCTCATCTTACAACTGGAACTCTTAAAGCCTACATCATGATCATATGCATGAAACATATTATAAATTTTAGTTTAAGTCATAGGTTTGACCCATAAGCATCCTATAATCATCCTTGGCCATGTTTAAATCCAAACAAAAAGTTGATTGAACTTAATTGACCATGATTGGTCATTTTTTCCATAAAGGGCCCATTTGAACATAATCCTTCAAACATTCATTGGAGTTAAACTAAGGAATGCCAAAGCTTCCAAAATATTTTAAACATTAATTCATATATAATTGAATGTACCACCCTTGGCGAGTCATGGGTGACCTTGGTTGACCAAATCAATCATTGAGCCCTCTTTTGACCTAAATGATCATTTCAAACAATTGTTCATGTGGAGACCTTGGCTTCACTCAAAACTAATTCCTTTCAATTACATAAACCATATCCAACCCATTAGACCAAATCCTTGGGTCTGGTCAACCCTAATTAACCAAGTCTACCTTATTTGACCTAAATATACATAAAGCCTTATATACTTAAATTGACTTGACTAATGGGACACTTGGCCCCCAAACCTTACAAACTAGTCCCTAGGGTGCCAAACGTTTGTCAAACCTAGCCCAACCATTGGGCCCACTTGGTTTAGCAATTTGGGCTAATCTAAGAAATCTAAAAGAATTTTTCTTTATCCAAATCACTATCCATGTGGAATTAAACCAAACTAATACAAGCATTAGGTATATAAGGACCGCACACATTTACCCCAAAAGCCCAACCTATGTGCTACCCTGGGTTACCTAAATTGGCTAACCTAAGTTTTTAAAAATGTCTTGGAATACACCATTTTCAAACCCAGATTGATTTGTACCAAACCAACCATTACATTGCCTGCCCATAGGTCCCAAAAATGTACCTAGCTAATCTTATGTTATGGTGTTGCCAAAGGACACCATAATAGGTGCCAAAATAATTTTAAAGCATTGGATCAGCTATAACAATCTTTATAACAAACCACATGACCTCAAACTTTGTTACTGGGCTACTAAACATTCTTTTGCATATCTCAAATTAATTAAGCCACCTGTAAAAGCCTTGCATTGCTAAAAGTTGGTTTAAGTTCAAATTCTATTAATCTGTATATACCCTTAATTTCAATAAAGATAGGTTATATTTTCTAATTTCAAATACTTCCCTAATAGATTTTGTGAATCCCATTGCTTCCCTAGACCTCTAGAGTATGTCTGGAGTGTGTTTAAGTTAGCTTCAACAACTCACTTCCAGCCAAACACTAAGTCTTAGTTCTCTGCTCCTCAGTTTATGTAGTATGAAGGAAAGTTTTTCCCCAGGTCCTTGGAATATGCCTAAAGTGAAAGGCCCTTCAATTGTGCTTTAAATTTACGTAATTTTTAAACTCGATCCATCACTTAGCTAGATTTGGTTAATTATGAAGGAAACTATCAATCCTAGGCTATCTAGCCATTGTAATAAAATTTCTCATCTAGGTAATTGTTTTGGATCAATTTAAGCTAGATATATTCGCTAAGTTCACTTAATCATGCAAAAAAGTACATGTGGATGAAATTATGAGTAGGAGGTTGAAGAAAAAATCATAATTTCACATTCAATTGGAATTGAAGGGGTGGTTGTGATTGACTCAAACTAGATTTATAAGTCCACTCTAGGTTTTATCTCTGATCGAATGAATGAGATTGACACCGTGATGTCTTAAGGCTCACTATCTTTTAAGTGACCAATTATTCCTGAGAAGTGTAAAAGTACAAGAACAATCAACTAGTTAATTATGTAATTGCTAGATCTAAGGAATTCAAATACAAAAAATAGCTCAAACTTAAAAAATTATATTTAATCATCTTATTGACCAAAAATGAATGTGTAGCCCCTATATGGGTTCAACGTGAGGATATCTATAAAAGCCCTATGAAAAAAAGGTCTAATTTTAAGTAAATTTCAAGTAATCTAACAAATGTTGTGTATTGTATTTCTTAAATTACTTCATGTAGACAATTCCAATTGCTTGCAAATTTTAAGGGATAATTTTTGGGGGATGTTATACAAATTCAAAAATTTATTTGACTATTTGTGGCTTGGTTAATCATCAATTGAAATTTTAAATTCATAGCTTAGAATTCGACCTATAAATTTAAAATTGCATAAGTATGAATCCATTGGGAATATTATCATGTTTATTTGGAATTTATTACTTTTAGTGTTAAGGGTTAATTTGGAAATGATTTTTTGGTGAAATTTCATGTTTAGAGAACATAATAGGAATTTTCTTAAATATAGTTATATTTACTTAAAAATTCATTATAAAACCTAGGGAGACTTTGATGGGCACATATTTCTAAGGATTAATCTGTAGGTTAACATGCAAACTAGACCTTTGAAATTCAATAGAGGATTAAACATATAAAAAAGTAAACTTCATTTAACCTTAAAAAAAATGTATAATAAAAAATAAAAGCCCTGTTAGAAAATTCAAAATATAAAAGAAAATAAATTTAAAAAGTCAATAAATTTAAAATATTAATAAAATTCCAAATGATTCCAAACTCATATAGATCTCAATTTTGGTAATATCAAACATATGTTGATGATTTCATATTGATTGGAGTTGATTTGGTTAAAAAAAAAACCCTCAATACCTTTATTAAATAAATCATTTAGAGGGGCAAATTTTTAACTAATTAAAACTAAATAAATAAAAATAAAAATAAATAAACTAAATAACATGAAACCCTAAATAACATGGAATTTAAGAAAAATCATAAATCTCCCAATATTTGATTAAAAGTAAAAGTCAAACTCTTGCCAAACCCTTAAATAAATGAAAGAAAAAATAATAAATCAATAAATAAAAGTTAATAAAAAAATAATAAATAAATATTAATAAAAATAAAATAAATAAATAAGTATACATTAATTAGTCAATATAATTTAAATAAATAAAATAATTTAACTAAATAAAAAAAAACTTAATTTAATTATTTCTAAAAAAATTAAATAAAATAATAAATATATATATATATTATTCATACTAACCCTATAGGGATTTAAGTCATTTACAAATTTAAATGTAAAATGTAAATTTATAAAGGGTTGTAAGATGTGAGTTATGAAGGTCTAAAAGTAAATTGTTTATAAAGTATAAGTTCAAAAGAATTATTCTCTGTTAAAGTTCATTTCTTTTGAAATTCTATTGATACTTGTTTATACGTGGAGCATAGAGCTAGAAAATTTGATAGATAAAATAAGAAATTTACTTTATAAAGACTTCCATCATTGTATAGATGTCACTACTTTTACTTTACAGTAGACCCTAATTCTTATATTGTGGCACTTACCATAGACTTTCTTTCAGTATATTGAATTATTTATACACTTACTACACATGCATTGATCAATTGATTGCAATATTTGTGATTAAAAATTGCATTCTTTTCTTATATTTTTTTTTGGTGGTGCATGTGCTTTTTCAGACATGTTAGGCTCCAAAGATTCTATAGATTTTATACTTTTACACTCAATACCACTAGGCTTGGATGTTTCATTTTTCTAAGTTCTAGAGGTTGGTTGGAGGCTCAATTGATATTTTAATTAGCTTTAAGTTAAATGAATGTAAATATTTTACGAAGGTTGTTATCCTTATATTAATCAGCTTTACATTTTTAAGAACATGGTGACTTATGGGTTTGTGAAGCTTTGAACCCATAAGAAACACATTCTAGGTTACTAAAAAGATAAAAATAGAAGGGATAAAGTTTGTTGTATTAATCAGTCCATTATAATTTTTTAATGATATAAGTAATGATTTAGTTTTACTTATGAGTTTAAGGTCAAGTTTGATTAACATATAAAGTCCAATTATGGAAATCTTCAACACCTTAACTTTAATTTTAGTACATATAGATGATATTAATAAAGAATTAATTAGATGAATCTTTCTAATTGTGTGAATTAGTTAAGTCAACATTTAAGTATTTAAACATTTAATAAAGTTAATCAAGCGTAGTGTATTAAGCATTAAAAATTTTACTAAGGTAAATATCAAATTGGTCATTAGATGGCCTAAATGATTTTCAATTTTTATGAAATATGGGGCATGCATCTTAAGAAATCTATATGTTATCCTCACAAAATTTGGGGCCCTTCTGAGCTGGTTATGATTTTTAGGGATTTATCCATGTTAATCTGTTGATTAATTCTTAAAAATGTATACATTTGATTACGTTGAAGTTAATGGATTAAAATTATTTTTCTTAAGTTCCAGGATCTATTAGGAGTCCAAAATAACATATTTTTGAATTTTAATATTTGTTTATAATTAATATGAATTTTTCCAAGTTCCTAGGAAAAAGTATGGCTTCGTATAGGGATAATTCTCTGGTTAACTAGTTAAGTGACCAAAGGGACTCCAAATTTGATGAAATTAATACTAAAGGTCCCTAGTCTTCTCTAATTAAATTGGTAAAAATTTGAGCTATTTGAATAAAGGGGTTAAATTTCAACATTTTTCCTTAAATGTCAAATCCTAATTAATAAGCGAATTTCTTAAGGTAGACTATAATTTGGATTGGGGTAAACTTAGTGAAAAACATACACTTATATAAGCCTCTAACAATCACATATAAATCATGGCAAGGAATAATATGGAATAAAAAATACATAAATTTGAAATTCTTTGGCAACCTGAAAGTTAAATTTTCATTTGAGGCTAAAATATACCTCAAACATCCATGAAATATTTTTTTGATGCAAGTAATATATGTAAGATTATTCCCTAAAAGGTTGAGGGTAATGAGAGATAAATATAAGCCATAAAAAAATTTAGTGTTTACTATATTTAATGAATTACATGCAATAAATGGAATAAAAAACCTCAAACTTTTTTTCATTGGATAATGCTCTCTTTCATAAATCTTTAGAGAGGTCAAACACATAAAATGACCTTTGGATAAGGACCAATGAATTTTATGTTGCAACTCGGGCTTCCAAGTTTATAATTTTGATGATAATAAATAATATTGATTACTTTTTTTATTTCTCCTAATATTTATAGTGCATTGTTATTTACGTGTTGACTAATATTTCAGGTACACCATGCACTATTCTTTAAAGATTCATGGCTCAAGATTGGGTAGAATAGGTTATATTAAATTAGTCTACAATTTTCATTTATTTAACTTCTAATTTCATGAGTCAAGTCAATTAATAATGTTTGTTAGCTTGGTGACCGTGCTCACACACATAAGAGGAGTAAAATTGATTTTAAATATTTTAATTTTTTTATACATCGTACTATACAATCTAGTGTTAAAAGTTAATTAAAATATTTAATTTTATCTGTGAAAAATATTTTTCATTGTACAGTACAAGCACTATATCGCACTGGATGATCTATTATAATTAAAAAACATGTCGCCCATTAAATTAGGGTAAATTTTGAATTTAAAAAGTTATTCTAATTGTATTGTATGAATCTGATCAAACTATACGATGTTTAAAACTTTTCCTAATTTATTCCTATGATTAATCAATCAAATCTTCTTAATTTTGATATTCTAATTATAATATATGAACTAGATCATATTGTATGATCAACAAAGATGATTTTTGTCATCCCATGATTCATCTTGGATAAACTACATTTTGGTTGAACTAATCATAATATAAGATTAGTCATTCATATAGATGATCGTACACCACTAATAGGAAAAATGAATTATTCATACTGAGGATCATACAGTATGAATAGGCAAGCTGAACTGTTCATATAATACTAACTGGTGATCATGCAGTACTAACAAATCAAATTCTATATATAATACTAGATGATCCTGAGATTATACTGTACGATCTTTAATGGCTGAATTAATTTTTTAAGGTCATTTTAAGCCCTCTATTTAAGCTTTCTTATAAGACTTTGTAAGAGTCTTTTTTATCCATTGTGTTTTGTTCTTCTGGAGAAAACTTGAAGAGAGAACTTAAAAGAGAAAGAGAGGAAAGGGTGGAGTTTTAAAGGGAGAAGATATTTGGAGGGGGTTTCAAGGGAGTGTGGAGGGGATTTCACACAGTTTCCCCAGCAAGCTTGCACCTTAGTACGATAAGATTCATGGTTCATCTTTGAGAAAAGTTTTGGGAAAATGAAGATCTCTTTGGTGTCAAAGGACCTGGCTCATCCGCCACACCAAGAAAGGTGGAAGTGATTTTATAAGGGCTTCTCTGCCTAACTGTGGGGGCTAAAGTATAGTCACTAAAGGTTTAGTGCAATATTCAAAGGGTGCCTCCGGCTAGTGGACGTAGTTTAAGGTTGATCGTGTTAAGATAGTTGCTATTTGCATGCTTTACATTTTTGCAACTTATGAAGTTTTGATGATTCCAAACATTATTGTTCAAATGTGTAGTTATCTCCTAACATTTTTTTAGAAGAATTGTATTTGCTCTTGTGTGAACTGACATTTCAGGAAAAACGAACTCCAGTTGCACTTTCTATTTCAGTTTTAAAAACTCTGTGGTTGAAAAACCTTTTTCTACAAAATTTAAAAGAGATTTTATTTCGGTTCAATAATTTTCAAAAAAGGGTCTTAAATTTTAACTTTGTTTTTTAAACTACCAATTCACCCCCCTCTTGGTAGCCTTGGGACATTCACTTAGGCTTAACAACCTAATTACTAGACTCAACAGATCGAACCACTATAAATCTGGTGTATTCATTCCTTTATTATTTTTACATTTAATTTTATTAAGATTAACTGTATTGGTGAAATTATTAATTTATCTTTTTATTGTGAATATAATTCACTTCCAAATCAAGTTATAAAAAGATTTTTCTTTTTATTAAAGAAGTTTTTAAATATCAAATTCACCCCCCTCTTGGCGCATTAAGTACTTTTAAGTGGTATCAGAGCAGGATTCATAAAATAAGTTTTGAAAAACTTAAAAAAAAATATTAGTGGCTAAGTTCGAAAATTATAACATTGTGAAAGGCTATTCAATTATGAGATCACCTTTATTTGAAAATATTTCTTTTAATTTTTTAAAAAATTTGCATGTATACTTTCTTACAATTAATTGATTATCAAATGTGGCATATGATTCAAACTAGCTATTCTATACCTTCACATATTATAGATGGAGTCAAAATTGATATTCCTTTTACTAAATGGAGTAGAATAGAACAAATCAATGCTCAACTGAATGCTAAATACTTGAATTGATTTTTTTTGCTTTAAATTCTAAAGAATTTATGGAAATCTCTACATGTACTATTGGGAAAGAATTTTGAGATAAATTATGCACTACACATAAAGGTACTAATGAAGTCAAACAGTCTAAGTTGATTATTCTAATACATGATTATGAACTTCTCTGCATGAAACCTTATGAGATGATCTTACACATGTATACTAGGTTTAATCTGATTATGACATCATTGTATGATTTAGGTATATAACTTTTGAACTTTCAAAAGGTTAATAAAATTCTACATTCTCTACTTGATAAATTTTATGCCAATGTCAGGGCTATATGTGAGTCAAAAGATTTGAATGCTTATTCTATAGAAAATCTAATAGGCTCACTCATTGCCTATTAGCAAAGTATGTGTCAAAGACTTTTAGATGTAGGTGATGAGAAGACTATAATGCTAAAAGCTAAAGACAAGGATGAATGTAGCTTAGTAGATGATGAGAGTAAGGAGATATCATTGATAACAAAAACATTTGAATGCCTATTTAAGCACAAGCATAAGCATCAACAAAAGTGGAACAAATGTAAAAATGGTAGAAAATGTAAAGTTTTCTTATTATGTTAATTGCTTTGGGTGTAGGAAAATCGGACATCAGAAGTTTGATTGACCCAACTTAAAAACTTCTCCTGTAAAGGAAAAAAGTAAAAATAAGCCGATTGTAATATGGGATAATGATAAAAGAAAAAAAATATTATATTTTAAGCATAATTTCATGTTTTCATTTTTTTATTATGTTGTTATTTTCTTCTATATGTATTTTAATTTCCTGTGTTATTTTATCTATTTTTTTTATAATGTCAAAGGGGGAGAATGTATTATGATTGGTTGTATTTATATTTTATTATTCTTTTATTATTTAACTTTAAAAATTTATGTCTTTAAAAAAATTAATTCCCCTATTTTTAATATAATTCTTTTAGTGAGATGGAGTTTAGAAGAAAATATTTTTAGTTTTCAAATTCAACCAATATTATTTATCATCATAAAAAAGAGAGAGATTGTTATAACTCAGGCTTTAGAGTTTATAATTTTGATTATAATAAATAATATTGATTACAATTTTTATTTCTTCTAATATTTATAGTGCATATTTGTCTTTGTGTTGACTAATATTTCAGGTACACCATGCACCATTCTTTAATGATTGAGGGCTCAAGATTGGGTAGAATAGATGTCGCTAAATGAGTATATTATTTTAATTTATTTAATTTTTAATTTCTTGAGTCAGGTCCTATAATGATGTATGTTAGCTTGATAATTGTGCACACACATACACAAGGGGAGAAAAAAATGGTTTTTTATATTTTAATTTTTCTGTACATCGTACTGTACGATATGGATTCTATTATATTATTTGGTGTTACTAAATTTAATTAATATATATTATTTTGTCTGGGAAAAATATTTTTGATCGTATAGTATGATCACCACATTATACTAGACGATATGTTATAATTAGAAAATCCACTGTCCCTTAAATTAGGCAAAATTTTGAATTTGAAAAGTTGTTCTAATCATATTATACTAATCTAATCATATTTTATGATGTTTAAAATGTTCCTTAATTTATTCCTATGATTAGTTAATAAAATCTACTTAATTTTGATGTTCTTATTGAACTATATGAACTGGATCGTACCATACGAACAATATAGATGATTTTGTTTGTCCCATGATTTATCCTAGACAAACTACTTTTTGATTAAACTAATCATACTGTATAATTGATCATTCATACTGATGATTGTATAATATAATTAGGAAAAATGAATTGTTTGTATTAATGTTTGTACTGATGATTTTACAATACAAACAAGCAAATTGAGCTGTTCATATAGTACTAATTAGTAATCGTGCAGTATTAACATGTTTAATTTTTCACATTATACTGAACGATCCTGAGATCATACTATACATCACTAATAGGAAAAATGAATTATTCGTGCTGTTGTTTGTATTAAGGATCGTACAGTATAGACATGAAAATTAAACTATTTGTATAGTACTAACTGGTGATCATACAGTACTAACAAGTCAAATTTTGTATATTATATTGGACGATCTTGAGATCATACTGTATGATCTTTGATGTATGAATTAATTTTTAGAGTTTTTTTTAATCCCTCTATTTAAGCTTTCTCATAAGACTTTGTAAGAGTCTTTTGCAGCCATTGTGTTATCATTCTTCTAGAGAAAACCTGAAGAGAGAACTTGAAAGGAAAGTGGAAAGGGTAGAGTTTGAGAGAGAGAAGATCCTTGGAGGTGGTTTTATGGGAGTGTGGAGGGGTTTTTACATGGTTTTTCCAGCAAGCTTGCACCTTAGTACCATTAGATTTAAGGTTTTCCTTAAGGGAAGTTTTGAGAAGAAGAAGATCTCTATGGTGTCAAAAGACCCAAATCCTCCGCTGTACTGGGGAAAGTGGAAGTCATTTTTTAAGGGCTTCTCCTCCAAGCTGTGGGGGCTAAAGAATAGTAATGAATGGTTTAATAGAATACTCGGATGGTGCCTCCGGGGAGTGGACGTAGGTCAAGGTTGACCGAACCACTGTAAATCTGGTTGTTCTTTCCTTTATTATTTTTGTACTTTATTTTTGCTGTGATTAACTGCATGGATGAAATTATTAATTTATCTTTTCAATGTGAATATAATTCACTTTCACATCAAGTTATAAAAAGAATTTTCTTTTTGTTAAAGAAGTTTTTAAATATCCGATTCACCTCCCTCTGGGTGCATCAAGTACTTTAAATTTAGAATTAACCATTAAAAATCCTTTAACTCTCTTAAACCATGAGATTTAAAAATATAATGACCCCATCACTATGCACTTTCCACAAGACACATGCTTATTGGTTGCTCGATCCACTGTGGATCCCTTAGTAGATTAGATTAAATGGCAGCCATTTAATCTATAATTAGATGGATACGAATCAAAGGGTGAAATCATTGGGAGCTTGAATGAGCAATTATATGATAAAATTATAGAAGTTTAAGCAAAATAGATGGAATGGATGGCTATGATTTCACCTTCAACCTTTGGCAGTAAAAGGAAGTTTTTTATGCAAAACCTTAAGATCTTAAAGATCCAATGGACTAAATTGGGTAAAATGGATTTCAAAGGATCTCTATAAATGGAACTTCATATACAAAGCTTAGATGGCCATGGAGGAAGTTTCCTTTATAAAGATTAGAACCCCTACACTAGGGAGATTAGGAATAATATTTTCATATAACAATGAGTAAATAATGGGACTTTTGCTTCCCTTATGTTCCTCTAGGTTCAAGGAATACTTTTGCTTGAAGGAGTAGATATTGTGGAGACCAATGGAAGAAGTTTAATTTTGGCCATGGTGGGGTCACCAAAGCTAAGTCAGATTTAATCGTTAAAATAGTTTTACATATGGGGAACATATGTTTTTTCTTTCTCTTGTCTTGGGGAGTGTTTTGAGATCAAAATTTCATCTGGATTTTCACTATATAGGAAAATCTTGAGATTTTTCAATTCTGTGGCTACCATCCCTCCCGGCCAATGTTGGTTGCTAGCGGCCCCAAGGATGGGCCAAAATGTTCGATGGGAATGTTCCCAATTGGACTAGGGTTGTGAGAGGCCAAGGGGTTTAGATAATGTTTAAATTAAATTGATTGATTAGGAGGGTGTTAGGCTGTGAAGTTTGAGTTAGTTGAGCTCAAGCTAGGTGGTTGGATGAGCTGGAATGGGTTCAGAGGGTTAATGGTGTCCAAAGAGTTTATATGTAAGTTTTAGTCCTAGCCATTTTGGGTAGAATATGTTTTTGGCAAATTTGGGTTCCTTTTGGGCTAGCTCAATAGTTAACCTAAGTTAAACCATCAGATCGCATGGTTGGGGTGGGAAATTTAAGATGTGCCCTTATATTAGGAAGTGATTTGGCTAAAGCGTGGATTTAATTTGGGTTTAATTCAAGTGGATATGTTTATTGGTCATTTTAAAAGCTTAAGGTTAATTTGGTCAACCATTATCAACGAAGGGTGCCAATGTAACAAACCCGATATGACATAATACCACACAAGCTATACTATATCCTATTATGGGAAGAATGACCCCAAGATCTAGTTGTAGAAAACACCCAATGAAAAATCTTTAGAAAATATTTAGAATCTCAACCTGTCTAACATATAAAAAGCTGTGTGATAAAAGTTTTAACAAAAAAAATGTTATCCTTATTTTTTGGTAACAAAAATATCAATTCTTAAAAAAAATCTAAAAATATCAAATTATTAAAAACTAAGACTAGGAAAATGTAATTAACTAGATCTGAAAAACTTTTCCAACTAACATAATAGCTAAACAAGGCCAAAAGTCGCTAAAAAATCCTTTTCTTTCTCTCAAAATCACTATCATTCTCTCCTCTTCATCAGCCGCATGCCATCAAATGAATGAAATAATGTTTTAATTTTAAAATTAAACTAAAGTTAGTGGCCTAGTGTTGTGGCAGTATCACCTAGTGCTTTGATGCTAGTTAAAAAAATCTAGATTTTAGTGCTTAGATCACTACAATGTCACTATTTGGCACCTAATACTTTTGTAGTGCTAAGGTGCTTGGACACCCAAAATTGAGGTACTCAAATAGTATGATTTTTCATATATTGCCAAAATTCACTCTAGACCCCTTGGACTCATTCTATAATAGATGCAACATTTTTCAAGCACCAAAATACACCGAAATATATGCAACGTTGTTCAAAACATAATCTTAAATATTTACCTCTTTTTAGCTCGATCAATTTGGTCAGAACTCTACTATGATCCTAGAGGTCACATAACTCTCACCTCAGAAAAAATTTATCCTTGACATTTCAAAAGCAAAGCAATTCAAAATAAACCTAGGTATAGTAGTCGCATCTTAGATTTTTTCTCCAAGGTAGACTCTCCGGTGGTCATGTGATTCCATTGCACCTTGACCATCAGGATCTTCTTACTAGTCAATTTACTAATGTTTTATTCAGGAATTCAAATTATTCAGGAATTCCGTCACGCTCTTCTCTATAATATATATTTGGGTGAAATTGAATATCATCAGCAAATAACCTCTCCTCATATCAAATTCCTACTTCCTCAATGACAATTATATATATATATATATATATCATACAATTAAGAAATAATAACCTGTAAGTAGAACTATAATTCTTCTCAATAATCTCAAAAGGTCTCATATACCTTAGACTTGTTACAAATCTAGGGCTAAACATTATGATTTTGATAATAAAAAATATTGTTGTTTTGCTCACCTTACTATTTCCTATTGGTTAAATTTATTGCATACTTGTTTTTTCTTTGCTATGGACTAAAATTTTAGGATCTCAAGCACACTTGCAATCCAGCTCAAGATTGACGAGATTATGATTGAGTCAGTCTATATTTTCATATATTTTTCACCTTTTTCTTGAGTCAAATGTAATATGATGGTTCCTGAAGCTAAGAAACCTTGCATACACACTCAAGGGAGTGAGTAAGTAAGAGATTTCTTTTTTCAATTTTTGAATAAATTATACAGGATAATTCTAGATCATCCTGAATGATCTGTTGAGCTAAAAACCCTAATTAGGTATTATATGTCAAATAAGCTTGATTATACCAATCATCATAGCTAATCCTTTAATCGTACATTATGATAGGCCTTAATAAAACAATTAAGACGATAGAGATGATTTTGGCTAGATTTGATAATTGAAATATTTAGTGTAATTATATAGGATGATCCTGATTGTTATGGATGATTTGTAGCAATCATGCCTAAATTGATCTTGTGATTAGGGATTTATATATGGTTAGATTGAATGATCATATTATCCAGAATAATCATCTATGATCTTATAGGATGATATATGATTTTTTTTCTAAACATATTTGATATACTGAATAATTCGCTGGGATGATTTTTATGATTTGGACTAATCCTCCAGGAAGATCACAAGATCTGCTAGGACGATCAATACATTTTTTTTGTAATCATCCTGGACGTCCCGATCGATCTGAAGGATGGAAAGTCATGTTTTAAACTAATCGTACATGGTAATATATACATCATCTTAGACAATCAGAATAAACTTTGAGTTTTAATCATACCAAAAACCCAAATCATCCTGGCTGGAAGGGTTAATTTAAACTAATCCTACATGATGATCTATAAATTGTCCTCGATGTTCTTATCAGCAAGTTAAAATTTAGGGAGTTTTTGGAGCTCTTCTATTTAAGCTTAAGTATTTATCCTTAGGTAAAAATCTTTTGCTGAAGTCCTAACCTAAGAGAGCTTAGAGAAGGAGATCTTGGGAGAGAGATAAAGAGAATCTTATGAGGGGGAGTTTATGAGAAGAATCACAAAAGTTGCTCCAAGAAAGGATTCATTTGTCTTCTTCAAGCTTTGTCTACAGTTCCTTAGCATCTATAGAGAGACAATCATTAGCATTAAATCAAGTTCTCTGCCTACTTTAGGAGGGAGCAATAGGATTCAATATTCTTTGACTTCGCTAGGAGGGTAAAAAAGGATTCAAGGTTCTATGCCTCACCATGATGGTGGAAAGAGTTTGCAAGGGCTTCTTCGCCTTGTTGTAGTAGCAAAAGAAGAGTTGCTAAAGGTTTATTACAATACTTGGAGAGGGTGTCTGCAAGGAGTGGACGTAGGTCAAGTTGACCGAATCACTATAAATCTTGTGTTTTTTCTTATGACTTATCCACATTTTAATTTTTGCACTTTTATTTTTTATGTTTGATTGTATGGTTAAAATCTCTAAATTATTTTATTAATCACTTTCGCATCAAGGGTTGATCTTTTTTTTTTTTTTAAATATTTAAAAAGTTCTCCAAAAGATTTTTTATTTTTGTTTAATTTTTTAAGCTACCAATTCACCCCCCTCTTGGTTAGCCTTGGGCTAGTTCATAAGGGTTTAACAACCCTCACAAAATTTCAAGAGGAATCAGAGCAGGATTCATAAAATCAAGTCTTAGAAAACTTTAGATTTTTGATCCATTGCTAACTTAGAAACATCGTGGAAGGTTATTCAATCGCTAGACCACCTCTTTTTGATAATATACCATTTGATTTTTGAAAACTTACATGCCCACTTTTCTGTAATCAATTAATCTTTTAAACTTGTTGATGACATAAAAACTAAACTTTCTTTTACTAAATGGACTTTTGATGAAAGAGATCTAGCATAACTTAATACTAAATATTTGAACTGTTTTTTGTGTGCTTTAAAATCTGAAGATAATATATGTGTTTCCACTTGTTCTACTAGAAAAGAAATTTGGAATAGATTATGCATAACTTTTTAAGGTACATATGAAGTTAAATAATCTAGGTTGAGCATTCATTTGCATGATTATGAACTTTTCTATATGAAAGCTAGCAGATCAATTTTTGAAATGTATAGTGGTTTATACATATCGTTACATTCCTGCATGCCTTAGGAAGAGAACTCACAAACTATGAAAAAGTTAACAAAATTTGGAGATGTTTACCTTCTTTCTTCGATGTAAAAATTACTGTCATTACTAAATCTAAAGACTTGAATGTTTATTCAATTGATAACTTACTTAGATCACAAATTACTTACAAGAAAGGAGTGAACTAAAGGCATCCTGATGCATGTGAGAAGAAAATGTAGCCTTAAAGGCTAATGATTCTGACGCTGATTCCTCTGGTTCTAAAAATGTTTATGTTGTATTTATTACTAGGCAATTCAAGAGCTTCTTAATGAAAAAGCAAAATAATAATTAGGAATGGAACAAAGGAAAGAACCATAAGAATTCTAAAGTTTTCTATGACATTATTTATTTTGAATGTAGGAAGCTAGGGCATTTGAAGTCTAACTGCCCAACTCTGAAATCTCACTTAAGCAAGGTGAAGGGTGAAGAAAAGACTAAGTCAAGAAGGACAAGAAATAAATCCAAAAGGCTTTCTGGGCAAACTCGGCTTTAAACTCCTCTAAAATTGAAGATGAAAAGGAAGTAACAAACCTGTGTTTAATAGCTAATTTACATCTTGATCACTATAATTAATAATAGGTATATGAGCTTACTTATAATCCATTACTTTATATTTCCAAAAAAAAAAAATATTATTCATATAGGAAGCTCAAGAAATTACATGCTAGTCTCAAAATTGAATTTTCATATCTCCAAAAAGAGCATGAAATTCTAAGGAATGATCATTCAATTATGGATAGCAATCATATGACTTTGTTAGATGAATTTAACTAATGAGAATGATTCCTTGAAAAGTTTATAAGTTGAGCTAAAAAATGTATATAAGGACTTAGATACTCTTGCAACTGATTTATATAGTAAGGAGCATGTTTTGAAAATAAAAAAAAATTCAATTCTTGAAAATACAAATAAGTTTTTAGAATTTAAATTAACTACTTTTAAAGAAAATAAAAAGCCACCCATAATGTTTGAGTTTCATAATCCATCAGATCATCATGCATCATTTAAACCTAGGAAGAGGCATAATAACCCAAATATATTAATTAATATTTTTTCCTGGTGTTAGACATTTTTTCTTGTAGCATGTTAGGACATATATCCCACAGTTGCACTGTTCACTATAGTACACATTAGGTGTGGAGACCTAAAGTTAAAAATTTAAAGCATAGCATGCATGTATTTCATTCTTCTTTCCATAAGATGGGACCTAAACCTATTTGGATTCCAATTCTAAAATCTAATGATTTTATAGGGGTGCTCTCACAAAAGGCCTCATGAGAGCATATGGTACCTGGACAACAGATTTTTAAGGCATATGACTGGAGATGCAAACCAATTCATTTTACTGGAGGCAAGGGCAGGAGATAAGGTAATAGTTGGAGATAACACTACCAGGAGAGTGGTGGGGTTAAGTATAATTAGTAACTCTAAAATTTTCATCATTGAACATGTTTTACTATTTGATGGCTTGAAATATAACTTGCTCAACATTAGTCAGCTCTATGATAAAGGCTTAAGCATAAAAGTTTTGTCAAACAATTGAATTATAAGCTTAAATAATAACATTGTTCTACAGAGAAAAAGGATCAACACTATTTATATGCTTGATTTAAATAATATTGAATGTGATGCTTCATTTTTCTTAAAAATTATTATTGATGAATCTTGGTTGTGGCATAAGAGGTTGTGTCATGCTAGTATGAAAACCCTGAGGAAGATCACCCAAAAAGATTTGGTTAGAGGGTACCCAAACTAGAGTTTAATAAGGATCACCTGTGTGATGCTTGTCAGTTAGGAAAGCAAGTCAAATCCTCTTTTCCCTGAATTAAAGGCATTTCCACTAGAAAACTCTTAGAAGTCCTTAATATAGATCTCTTTGGACCTCTCAGCACTATAAGCTTAAGAGGGATGATTGTCGATGATTATTCAAGGTTTACTTGGGTTAGATTCATATCTCATAAAAGTGAATCATTCTAGGAGTTTAAGTCTTTTTTCACTGGGATTCATAGGAAGCTAGGTTATGGAATTGTGATAATTCATAGTGATCATAGTGAAGAATTTGAGAATGAAAATTTTGAATCTTTCTGTAAGGAGCAAGGGATAAATCACAACTTTTTAGCTCCTAGGACTAAATAATTATACAGGGTAGCTAAAGGAAGAACATGGTCCTGGTAGAAGCCACTAGAGCCATGTTAGCTGAATACTGACTTCCAAAAAACTTTTGGGCAGAAGTGGTGAATACAGCCTGTTATGTTTTGAATAGGGTGAATGTTAGATCCAAACTGAATAAGACACTTAAAATTTTGAAGGGTAAGACACCCAACCTCTATTACCTTTATGTCTTTGGATATAAAGTGTTTGTTCTGAATAATGGGAAGTCTCAACTAGGAAAGTTTAACCCAAAATTTGATGAAAGAGTGTTCCTGGATTACTCAAATGTTGGGAAATCCTATAGAGTATTTAGTAGCCTTGGTAGTTGAGGAGACCTATCATATTGTGTTTGATGAATCTAATAACTCTGGGGGTCTCTGATAGAAGAAGAGGAGGTTGTAGATGTCACCTAATGATTGGAATATATAAATTTAAAGGAAAGAATAGAGTCTAAAAACACTTTTCCTAGAGAATGGAGATATTCTTTGAGTCATCCTAAAGAACTAATCTTAGGAGACCTATCTGAAGGTGTTAGAATTAGGAATGGACTTAGAATGTGGTAAACCACTCTACCTTTATTTCAATGATTAAACCCTCTAACCTAAATAAAGCCTTATCTGATGAATTCTGGATTTCATCCATGCAAGAAGAACTGAATCAATTTGTAAGGAATGATGTTTAGGAGCAAGTTAGAAGACCTGAGGACCATAGTGTGGTTAGAACAAAATGGGTTTTCAAAAATAAAATGAATGATTCTGGAGTAGTAGTGAGGAATAAGGTAAGATTGGTGGATAGGATATATAATCAAATAGAATGTATTGATTTTGAAGAGCATTTTAGCCCTGCAGCTAAATTGGAAGCTATTAGAGTGCTACTAACCTTTTATTATTTTAAGGGATTCAAAATTATCAAATGGATGTTAAGAGTGCCTTTCTAACTGGGGTAACAAAATAAGATGTGTTTGTAGAGGAACCCCAGGATTTAATAACTCCCAATTTCCAAATCATATTTTTAAATTAAAAAAGGCTTTATATGGATTAAAATAGGCACCCAGGGCATGGTATGAGAGGCTTAGCACATCCCTACTAAAAAGAGAGTTTGCTAAGGGGAGCGTAGATACCACCCTTTTTCTAAAGAGAGTATGAGATGAATTACTCATTATCAAATGTTGATGATATAATTTTTTAATTTTCTGATAAAAACTTATGTGATGATTTTTCTAAAACAATGTGTATTGAATTTGAGATGAGTTTGATGGGAGAACTGACTTACTTTTAGGGTTTATCATAAGGTAAATGGATGATGGAACTTTTCTTAATCAATAAAAATATATTATGGGCATCCAGAAGAAATATGAAATAGATAAAGTCAAGCCAATAAACACACCAATGAGCTCTGGTGTTAAATTAGACTATGACCCAAATGAAAAAAATTAATTGATCAAAAAATACAAAGGATAATTGGATCAGGTCTTTACTTAACTACCAGTAAACTTGATATTATGGTTAGGGTTTATCTATATGATTGGTTTTAAGTTGATCCAAAAGTGTCCCCCCTAACTGCCAGTAAGAAAATTCTTAAATGTCTCATAGGAACCCAAAACTTAGGACTCTAGTATCCAAGGGATAGCACCTCTTTTGAGATTATATGATATTCTGACTCAAACTTTATAGGGTGTAGGGTGGATAGAAAGAGCACCTATGGAACATGTCAATTTATATGAAAATCCTTAGTCTCTTGTCAAGTAGAAAATAAAACTCAGTTGCACTTTCTACTACTGAAGTTGAATATATTGCCTTAGAAAGTTATGGGGCCTAAGTCCTTTGGTTAAAATAACTAATTCTAGATTTAGGTTTAACTGTAGGCACAATTTAAATCCTTTATTATAACACTAGTGCCATGTGTATTTCAAAGAACACAATCCAACACTTTAGGATCAAATAAATTGACATAAGACATCACTTCATTAGGGACCATGTTACTAAAGGAGACATAGTGCTATATCATATAGCCACCCAAAACCAACTTGCTGATATCTTTACTAAACCATTGGCCTTTGAAATTTTTAGTATTTTGAGAACTAGATTACGTGTCATAGATATTAATGCTTAAAATTGTTTCTTTTTATTTTCTGGTCTTTCTTTGTTTTTCTTGCATGTTTATTTATGTTTATGTTCTTTTGTTTTCTTTTTTTATTTTTTATGTTATTTTTTCCTTCATTTTTTTATATTGTTCACTTTTGTAATGACATTTTTCTTGCTTTTGGTTTTGAAAATTTGTAAATAATGATTGACCTCCCTAAACAAGTTAAAGGGAGAAACACCGTTGATTATTATCTTCCTCTAACTCCTTTAACAGTGTAATTTTTTTTTGAAGTAAAAATCTATTTGAAATTAAAAATTGGACTTTGAAATTGAGATCTTTTCTAGCTTCTTATAGTATTCTATCTCATATGAATAATGTTCAAAGTCATTAAATCACTTTCTAGTTTTATTGATTAGGTTATTGCACTTATCATATAAATATGATTTTGCTTTGTGGTTTACTCTTCCTTATATTAGAGTGTGATTTTTTCTTCTCTTATATCTGGAAGATATTCCCACAACTAAGAGTTTTTAAAGGTTTCGAAAGGGAGCTAGCTCGCAAAAATGATAAGAGACATAAAATGAGCCTGAAAGAAAAACTGAAAAAAAATGCGTAGTGATCGCCAAATTATTAAAATATGCACAACATTTAATAAAAATGAAAAGATGCACAAAGTGCACCAAACAACTGATAAGAGGAATAAAATGAGCCCACAAAAAGTTAGCTTCCTTCTCTTTCAAACTTTTAAATCTTAAAAGAATTCATGTGTCACTTGATATCTTCAAAAACTTGAATTTTGAAACCCATGATTTTAGCTAATTTCTTTTCTATATTATTCTATCAGATATTTTTTCTAGAATGAAGTTTTGAACATATCACTTTTCTTATCTAATTTCTTCTTTGAGTTAGATTATTATTTTCAAAAGATGTTTACCTTGTAATGAGTCCGAGCTGGGGTTAATAAGATTGGTTGTTCAACTTTTTTTTTTTTAGATTTTAGCATTATTAATTTATTTCTTACTAGTTTTAAATCTAAAATTAAGCTAATTTTATCATTTTTTGAATGATGGTTGATTAAAAAAACTCTTATTTTCTACTATTTTTTATTATTTTTATCATATTTTCATCGTGTTTTTACCTATTATTATTATTTTTTTTACCTATTTTTATTTATTTTGGTAACCTCTTATGATTAACTCTATCAATCCTTAGAATTTTGAATTTTTTTATTCACATTATCCTGGATGATATCATCCATTTACTGCTCACCTTCCATCTAATGGTTGTTCTGCACTCATTATTGGTATTCATACTAGACGATCCCACAATCATCCTATATGATCCACATGGCATAGAAAGTTGGACTATTGGAATTCGATTGGTACAATCCTTAATGACTCATCATCTTAGACGATCCATCTCTTTGTCCTGGATGTTTGAGGCAATCAATGTTCATACACTATGACTCATCAGGTAGATCATCTGTGTCTAATCATCCTAGATGATATGATCAATTTTTTGACCAATTATTCCAGAAAAAATATTGGTCATGATCATCCTGGATGATCTCGCAATCATTCTGGATGATGTGGCCAACCTTATATAAACATACAATTTCCATTGGCTTTTTTACTCCAAAATCCTTCAACTCATCTCTTTTAGTCAAACTCTAAAAATGGCTTGTGGTAAATATTCTAGAGTAATGCAAGGAAGTTCCTCCAGGGAAACTGTCAATCCCTACTTTACTGAAGCAGCATATCAAGTTGCTTATGCTTGATACAAATCTAAAGGGATTACTCCTTTAAAAGTGGTAAATCCAAATGTTCTGACTTATCGCCTCTTCGCCCATACATCTCTTGCTTTCATTCTGACACTCTATTTTTCCTTTTCAACTCTAAACTTCTGTTTTGAGTTTTTTGCCAGCCTTCAAATTAACTCCACCTACACTTAACTCCAATCCTATGTGAATAGACGACCCATTAAAATCACTTATCATGACCTCAATGAACTTCTTCACCTTTCCACCACTGGAGATAGGATTCACATCTTTATTTCCAATCCTGAATTTAATTGGAGTCATGTTAATACTCTCTTTAGAACACAATTGCTCATTTTTATGACTATACAGCTAGTTCCTTAGGAAAAATTGCCCGTACCATCCATCATATTCTTAGAACTTCTATTATTCCTAAAGCTAGGGATCAAATTCACATCACTCCCATCCTTTCCCTCACCACTTACTAAATAATAGCTAGTAGAGATTTTAGTGCTGCCAATCTCCTAATCAGATATGTTGAATACCTCACTAGCATTAGGGATCCCAGCCACAGGAGAAAACCAAATCTAGACTTAGGATACATCATTGTTTATATCCTAAAAACCAAGTATAATATTTAATATCCTAACCAACCTAACTACCAACCTACTTTATATTCCAAAAATTCCTTCATCATCCTCCACAATACTCATCATCATCCAGAGTATGGGGAAGCTGCGGATGAAGAAGCATAAACTATTCCCTCTCCTATTTTTATTCACCAGCAATCCTAGCTAGATCGACTGGAATAGAGATTTGATAAGTGGGAAGCATGCTTTAATGAATATGTAGCTAAGCAGTAGCAGATGCACGAGCAAGACATGACCTAGTTTGGAGAGTCGTTTGCCTCAATTACTCTCTTCATTCAGCCACCACCACCACCAGCTCCTCCTAATCAGGGTCCCTTTAATCTTTAGTTTGTGTTATTAATATTATTATATTGACGTATTTAGTTTCTACTTGTGTTATTTTCTATTTTCTTATTTCCTCCTTTTTGTGATGTCAAAAGAGGGAGTAGGATGTTGTTTGCTTTGCAAAAGTTTGTCTTCAATATTAATTTTTACTACTATTTTTATTTTGTAATTTATATTGTTCTGATTTCCTGTTCTATGTTTTACCTCCCTAATTTTTTAAATAAATGAATTAAACTGGTATGGGGGAGTGTAAGGAATTTGTTAAAATTTTTTAACAATAATGTTTATCATCATAAAAAAGGGGGAGATTGTTACAAATCTAGGGCTAAGCACGTGATTTTGATAATAACAAACATTATTATTTTGTTCACCTTTCTAATTCCTATTAGTTAAATTTATTGCATACTTTTATTTCTTTGCTACGAACTAACATTTCAGGATCACAAGCTCACTTGCATGCCAGCTCAAGATTGGGAAGATTAGGATTTAGTCAGTCTATATTTCAATATATTTTATACCTTTTCTTGAGTTAAATGTAATATGATGGATCCTGAAGCTATGTAACCTTGCACACACACACACACACACACACACACACACACACACACACACACACATACACACTCAAGGGAGTGAGTAAGTAAGTTAGGGATTTTTTTTTTTCAATTTTGAATAAATTATACAGGAAATTTTGGATCGTCCTAGACGATATGTTGAGCTCAAAATCCTAATTAGGGCATATGTGTCAAATAATCTTAATTATAAAAATCATCCTCAATGATCCTTTAATCATATAGGATGATAGGCATTAATCAAACAATCAAGCTGCCAAAGATGATTTAGGCAATATTTATAATTGAAATTTTTAGTCTAATCATACATGATGATCCTGATCATCCTGGATGATTTAACAATCATGCCTAAACTGATCCTTTGATTAGAGATCTAAGTACGGTTAGATTGAATAATTATATCATCCAGGATAATGGTCTATGATCGTATAAGATGATACATGATTTTTTTCTTCTAAACGTATTGGACATCCTAAATGATTTACTAGGATGATTTTTATGATTTGAATTAATCATCTAGGATTATCGTAAGATCGATCGGGATGATCAATATATTTTTCTTCTGATCATCTTGGATGTGTCGAACGATCTACTGGATGAAAAGTCATGTTTTGAACTAATTGTACATGGTAATTTATATATTATCCTAAATAATTAGATCAAAATTTTTGTTGTAATTGAACAAGAAACCCAGATCATTATGGCTAGAAGGGTTGATTTAAACTAGTCATACATGATGATCTACAAATCATCTTAGGCGATCTTATTGGAAAGTTGAAAATTTGGGCTTTTTTGGAGCTCTTCAATTTAAGCTTAAGTATTTATCCTTTGATAAAAAATCTTTTGCTGAAGTCCTAACCTAAGGGAGCTTAGAGAAGGAGAACGAGAGCTTGGAGAGAGAGGGAGATTCTTATGAGGGGAAGTTTGTGAGGGGAATCACAAAGGTTGCTCACAGCAAGGATTTGTTCGTCATCTTCGAGCTTCATCCTTAATTCCTTGGTGGATCTGGAGGGAAAATCATCAGCATCAAATTAGGTTCTCTGCCTACTCCATGAGGGAGTAAAAGAATTCCAGGTTCTCTGTCTTTACTAGGAGGGTGAAAAAGGATTCAAGATTCTCTACCTCATCGGGACAGTAGAAAGAGTTTATAAGGGCTTCTCCACCTTGCTGTGGGAGCAAAAGGAGATTCACTGAAGGTTTAGTGTAATACTTGGAGAGGGTGTCTTCAAGGAGTAGACGTAGTTCAAGTTGGCTGAACCACTTATAAATCTTGTGTTCTTTCATATTACTTTTTTTACATTATAATTTTCAAGCTTTATTTTTATGTGGTTGATTGTATGGTTAAAACCTCTAATTTTTTTTGTTAATTGCTTCCGCATCAAGGGTTCATATGTTTTTTTTAATATTCAAAAAAGGTCTAAAAATATTTTTTATTTTTATTTAATAAATTTTTAAAACTACCAATTCACCTCCCTCTTGGTTAGCCTCGGGCTAGTTCATAAGGGCTTAACAAACCTAATGAACTTTCAAGACTCATCTCATTAATTTTCCCAAATATGCTGACAACTTTCATAGAGGAAACTTTGATATAAATAAAATTTCTATCTTGAAACTCTTTAAATTCATAATATTTATTCTTCATATCTTGTATAAATCTTAATCTTTATTTGATTTGATGAATCTTTATCATAGTAACATCCATAAAAGCTAATCCTATCACCCTTCTATTATCGACCTCTATTAAGGACAAAGTGCTCTTGTAATTCCTACCTTACAGAGGTTCATAAGGAACTATACCTATGTTGGACCAATAACTATAATTATAAGCAAACTCTATCAATGGGATATGATCTTCACAATTATCCACAAAATCTAGAACACGAAATCTCAGAAGATCTTATAGTACCAGAATAGTCTTTTTAAACTGTATGTCTCTTTATGAATGAAAAGTTATACTAAAATATAATTTGTCAACCAATCCTTACTAAATATCTCCACAACCTTAAGGTAAATGAGCCATCATGATTGGATACAAATACCTTTAACACACCATGGAATATGATAATATGCCTAACATATATCTGTGCTAACATGTCAACTAGATCAATTAGTCAGATAAGATGTAATGGGTGACTTCATAAGTCAATCAATAACAATCTAGATAGCATTATACCCCTGCCTTGATTTAGAAAAACCCATAGTAAAGTCCAACTCTTTGCATTTTCACTCTTAAATAACTAATGACTGTAGAAGACCTCGTGGCCAGAGATGCTCAACCTTCACCAAATAATAGACCATGCATTTTGAAATAAACTCTAGTATATCATTCCTAGATCCATTTTATCAAAACATACCTGTTAAATCTCTATACATATTATTACTTCTTTGATGAATAGTATAGCTTGACTAATGTGCCTCATTTAGAATCTCAGCTTTAAGTCCAACAATAGAAGGAACACATTATCTATCCAAATTTTGAATAAGAAAGTCTATAAAGGTAACAAAAGAGAAGTACTTGATGACTTCCTACTCAAAGTAACTGCCATAATATTGGTCATTCCAAGAGATACTAAATAGATAAACCATAATCCTTGATATCAGTTTGAATTAAAATATACTTCAAACTCTAATGATTGTTAAAGATCTCACAACTAAATTTATATAAATATTTCCGCCAAATTTTTAAAGCAAATACAGTAGTAGCTAACTCAATATCATGTGTTGGATAATTCTTCTCATGTGGTTTCAACTATCAAGATGCATAAGAAATAACTCTGTCATGCTAAATAAATATGCATCCTAATCCTTTCAATGAAATACCACTAAAAACTTAAAGTTCATCTATACTTGAAGGAATAGTCAAAATCAGAGCAGAAATCTAATAATCCTTCTCAAAAAATTATCCTCACACTCTAAAGTATATACAAAAGCTATTAACATTTGAGTCAGTCTCATCAATGAAATCTAAGAAAATCCTTGGATAAACTTTTAATAATAATTAACCAAGCCTAAAAAGTAGGAGTCTTTAAATTGTAGTAGGCCTTGGCCAATCAGGAACAACCTAAACCTTCTAGAGAATTATTAAAATAGCTATAATACTCACCACATTCCCCAGAAAAAAATGCAAGTCAACCAAAACTCACACTTTCAAAACTTAGCATATAATTTATGTTGACTCGAAATTTCTAGATCAACCTTAAAGTGTACTACTTGCTCTTCTTCAAATCTAGAATAAATTAGAATACCATCTATAAAACCTATCATAAATTAGTTTAGATACTTTGTAAAAATCTTATTCATCAAATCCATTAAGATCGTTGGGGCATTAGTTACTGAAAATAGCATGACTAAACACTCATAATGCATATATATCTAATGAAAAATGTAATCATCATCACATCCTCCTCTCTCAGCTTTAACTAATGATTAGATCAGTAGATAAGTCTTAAAAATACTATACATCTAATCATCTGATCAAATAATTAATTGATCATAAGAAAATGATACTTATTTTGTATAGTTGTATTCTTCAATACATTGTGAATTAAATACATCTTTAACGCACCATCCTTCTTCTTAATAAACAATATAAGTGCTCCCCATGAAAAAACCCTTGGATGGATGAACCTTGATCCATAACTCTTGAAGCTGCACCTCCAACTCCTGAAGTTCCTTAGGTAACATCTAATATGGGGGCCTTAGATATCAGAGTTATACCTAAAAAAATATTTATGTAAAACTCTACCTCTCTATCTAGTGGTAAAGTCACTAACTCCTTAGAGAAAACATTTAAAAATGCTTGAACTATAAAAAAACTACCCATATATGCAAAAATGATATTCATAACTCTAACAAATGCTAAAAAAATTGAACTACCTTTCATCCAGAGCTTATCCACTTCTAAAGAAGAAATCAGACAAGAAAAATTACCTCTAATTTCTTGAAATATAAAACACTCCCCATTCTAATACAGAGTCACTTTCTTCTTCAGACAATCAATCTTTACCCCATATCGACTCATCAAGTTCATACCAAAATTGACATCAAATGTAAAAATGGACAATATAATCAAACTAGTTTTTTAATGTCTCTCATAAAATTCTAAATTATAAAAATAAACTCTACTACCTACCATACAATATCTTGCAAGAAAAACACATATAAAGAAATAAGTAATAAGATAGAAAGAAAAAACAAGAGAATCAAAATACTACTCTAATATGAAAGATTAACTAACACTAGAAAAAAAATAAAATATGGTAAGGAGATGAATAAATGTAAGTAGTACTAGACACAATATTTATAGAATCACTAACCTCTTACTATGTTAGATTGTAAATAATGGAAGAACTAAGGTAAAAATAATTGAACTACCAACACCTAATGAACCTCCAGAACACTAACTTCATGATATCAAACTAACATCCTAACTACTAAAAGCCAAAAAGTGTAGTCAGGATGGCAATATACTCGGCCTACCTAGTGTCAACTACCTTGAACCATGAGGTCCAAAATTAGAATTCATACTAACCATCAAAAATTCATACTAACCATAGCAAAAACATTGACCTAATGCTCTATAACACTGACAATTGTGCCTCGTGCCTTAATGCTGACATAATGGTGACCCACTAACTAGTCCTTTATAGTTATCAACACTGCCCTTATGTAATCCCAAATAAATCACTTATGTTTATATGCTCCTTTTGAACTCAGTAGATTTTACCTAATCTTCTTCCCATAATGTCTACAGCCAGCTGATTCATTATTGAGCATCTTCTTGCTCGTATTCCAATGCTGCTTAATTACTATCAAATCAACCTCTATCCCTATATCCCTCCAGACCAACTAAGAAAAATCTTTAATATCTTATTCCAATAAAGGTTGCCTGCTCAAGAAATTGGTAATACTTCTTCTTAGAAGTGCAAATCAACTATTGAGCATACTTAGAGAGAGAAGCAAACTCATCCTCATTCTGCTTCACTATTATATTTCCCAAAAACAATTTCAAAAAAGATCTCTTTATATATGAAGGTACAAACCAACTCTTGAATGTCTCTATAAACTCCTCTCAAGTACTCAAAGTGTTTGTATGATCCTAAAACTTCTTTCTCAACTGGCCAAGCCACCAATGCTATACATCACTAACTAATAAAAATATAGTTAATGGAACTTTCCTCTCACAAGGATAATGCATCTCATCCAGAGTCTTCTCTATTCTTATTTGTCAATACTTAGAAGCATTAGGTTCAATAACACTTAAAACTCTAGGAGATTGTAATCTCATAAAATTGTATAAATACTTATTCATTTCATCAGATTGAATACATAAAAACCCATGTATAAGACTCACATAATAACTATGCCACCAGACCTACAATATAAGAATCTATATCATGACTAATCAAAGGAGTTGTGCCTAAATATAAGTTACATGACTATCATAAATTAAAATAGAATTTAAAACCAAAACTAAAAAAAAAATGAAAATACTAAAATAATAATTAAAGCAATGTATAAAAAGATAATATTGAAATTAAAACAAAAGTTGGAATCAAATCTCATATAAGCACTTAAAAGTATTTTAATTATAAATAAATATTTCATGGTGATTATCAGAATGGTTTTCAAGCCTAAATTTCATATATCTTCATTAATAGAATTCCACATTGGTAGTCTAATAATTCATGTATAATATAATCCCACCTCACTTGCCCACTCACTCTAGTATAATAGAATCCCATCTTGATATCCCATTGGCTCTAAAATAATATAATTCTACCCAGTCATCCACTAGCAGTGGCATAAAAGAAACCTGCCTTAATTAGGGCATAACACAACACCACATCACACCATTTCATATTTATCTCACCATTATACATTTTATTTGCATTTTATTAATTAAACCATAATTGGATTAAATTCAAAAATTGCTAAATTGCCTTAATGTTAGGCAATATAAACACAATTGAGCAAAAATTTATAGCTTCAAAATATAACCAAAATAACATAGATTGTATAAACATCATTTAAAGACATTAAAAACACTAGCAACAATATTTTAGAGTTTTAATTATTTTTATTCAATAAAAATTACACAAATTCCAAAATACCCAATAAAAAATTTCTGAAATAAATTTAAAATTTTATGAATCTATCTCTATATCATGTAAAATGTTATACGGTGAAAGTTCACCCAGTATAAAGTTATCTTCAATTTTAGATGATAAAAATATGTATTAATTAATAAAATCTCACAAATATCAAATTATTAAAAATTGAGATAGGAAAAATGTAACATACATCAATCTAAAAACCTTTCCAACTAGCTCGACATCTAAAATGGCTTGAAGAGCTAAAAATGTATCTTCTTTCTCTTGAAACCCTCATCATTCTTTCTAGTCTTGATCAGTTGAATGTGATGAAATGAATAAAATAATGGTTTAATTTTAAATTTAAAGTATAATATGAATCCTAGCGCATAGATGTTAGTTCAAAAATCTATCTTCAAGGGCTTAGAGCATTCTAATGTCACTATTTGATGCCTAGTATTATAAAAATGTCAAGGAGCTTAGACACCAATTATTGTGGCTCTCAAATATAAATATTTTTTATATTTAACCAAAATTTACTCTACTTCTTAAGGGATCATTGTAGAATACATGCAACTTTTTTCATGCACCAAAATACTCCCAAACATATGTATTAGGTCCAAAACAAAAAAATTTCAAATATTTATCTTTTCCACTTTGGTTAAATTTGTCTGAGCTATACTATAATGTTAGAGGTATCACAGCTAATGAGTTTATTTAAACTCAAGGAGTGATTTGGATGTCTTAGCAAGCCACTTGAAGGCTGGGAATGGGCTTATCCAAGGAATTAGGGTGTAAGGGAAAAGTAGGATTTTATGATTTGTTTGGTTAACCATGGGTAGCAATGGCTCAATAAATGTTTAAGAATGTATGGGAATGGCTTATGATGGGACACCAAGGGTTAGGTGTTCTTGAGAGTTTGAAAATATATGTTTTGATCATACATGGGTATTTTTTGGATCTTGAGTTTTGAGCATAGTCAAAGGTTTTTCATAGTTTTATTATTATGAAAAATGGCTTAAATGAATGATTGGAGTGTCCCTCATACAATTGGCTAGTTTTATGTTGACTTCATGTGTGACAATGTCAATTTTGTTGGGTAGGGACATGTTGTATATTTAAAAAAACGTGAATGTATAAGTTTTCTCTTGGATCATGGGGTAAAGATGGGTGGATTAAGCCATGTCAAAGGTTCAAAAGAATGTTTCAATTTAGGTTCAAAGTGTTGAAGATGGGTCTTAGGGCAAGCAAAGTTTCTTGTAGGGGTTGAATTTTTAGGGTTTGATTTGAAGGTGTAAGGGAAGGAATGGGATGGGATTTATTAATGTATTTAGAGACCTCTTATGGTTTAGGTGTTGTCTCCAATTAGGTATTTAGGCTGCCTCCTATGGTCCTAAAGTTGTAACTTAGATTTTAAGATTGAGTTTTATATCATGTGAGTTTTTTATGATACTAAAATATTTTTATTATGATTATTATTTCTCTTAACGTACATTAGATATATATTTTTTGTGTTATTTGTGTGTACTAACATTTCAAGGAAATTATACTCCAGACTGTTAAAGACTTCAAGACAAATTAGATTAGGGCTTCATGTAATGGAGTCTATAACATCTATATTTTTCTTGAGCCTAAGAGAGCATGATTATAATTGGATAACCGTGCACTCACACTGGGGGAGTGAGTTAAAACTTTAATTTTTTAAACTAATCATACTGTATGATTTTCAAATTGTACCGGATAGTTTGTCATGATAGTTTCTCTAAAATGAAGTTATTTAAATCATGCCAAGAAATTTTTTATACTGTTCAGACTGTACCATTTAGGTTCGTACAGATGACTCATAGAGTACGAAATGGATACATATCAATTCATCCCAAATGATCTCATAGATTTTTGAACTGATCATTTTATACCATGATGGGTTCATACATATGACCCAGAAAATATGAATTGGGGTCATCCATATTCGTACCAAATAAACTCACCATTTTTTGAATTGTTCATACTATACAAAGTTGGGTTTGTACAAATGAGCCATAGAGTATGAAATGGGATAATCCATGTTAGTACCAAATGAAGCCTGATTTGGTTAAACTATTTGTATTGTACAAAGCTAGGTACATACAGATGATTCATAATATATGAAATGGGTTCATACATGATTAAACAAAAAAAAAAGTTCAGTTTTGATTTATTCATACAATATGATGTTAGTTCTTACTGATGACTTACAGAGTACAAAATTTGGTTCGTATAAGATCATATATGAAACTTTGAACTGTTCATATGGATTAAGTGCGATCGTACTATATGATCAGAGTACATTCATCTTAAAATTTTTTAG
This sequence comes from Dendrobium catenatum, assembly GCF_001605985.2. Taxonomy (NCBI): domain Eukaryota; kingdom Viridiplantae; phylum Streptophyta; class Magnoliopsida; order Asparagales; family Orchidaceae; genus Dendrobium; species Dendrobium catenatum. The sequence continues at coordinate 770,334 of NW_021319483.1, read as the reverse complement.
TTTTATAAATAGTTTTTTTTGTCTTTCATATATAAGATTCCTAAAAACTATCACCTACAATCTTCTGGAAATATTGCTGATAAAGCTTTTCAAGATTGGAAAACGTGAGTGTTTGGGAGAGTGTTTTAGGGGTGAAGATTGAGAAATCTTTTGATAGGAATTTGTAAGGGGATTGAAAGAAGTTTCTCCCTACTTCCTTTAAGACTCTTAAAAGAAGTTTTTCAACAAAGATCCTAGTGCTCTGCCATAACCAGGAGGGTGAAAAAGGACTTTGGTTCTCTGTCATCACCAGGAGGGTGAAAAAGGATGCTGGTTCTCTTCCGTTACCAAGAGGGTAAAAATGATGTTTATTCTCTGCCATCACCAGGAGGGTGAGAAAGGATGTTTGTGGTTTGCCATCACCATGAGTGTGAGAAAGGATGTCGGTACTATGTGTTGTGGATCTATGGTTTATGATTTTGATGATAGCAAACATTCCTTATTTCTCTACGATTGCCTTATGTGCTAACATTTCAGGTTCACATGATCGGACTACAATTTGGAACCAGCTCAAGATTGGGTAGACTAGGTCTGAGTTAGTTTGTAATCTTTTTCTTTTCTTGAGTCTGTTGTATTTGATGTGGGACCTATTGATTTGTAACTTGAAAGATTTCCTGTTATTCCCTAAAAGATTTCTATTTTTTCTAATATCGGCCCGGACGATATTTATATCATCCTGGATGATATGTCCAAAATCAGAAACCTTAATTAGGGCATCCTCATTAAGGCAGCCGTCATAAACATATCGGCCTGAACGATACTTGTATCGGCCAGGATGATATTCTCAATTCAGAAAGAATCATCCGCCATAATTAGTTTAGGTATTCTTTATTTTAGGAAATCGGCCAAGACGATATTTATATCGTCCATGATGATCTAACTCAATCATACCTAAATTTATTTGGTATTATTTGGAAATCATTAATGGTTGATTGATACGATCACATCATCTGGGATGATCTTATGATCGGCTAGGACGATGGCCTGGATGATTGATTTCGGCCAGCACCAAATCAGGGCAATGACCAGGACAATTAAAATTGGTTTTAAACTAATCGTCCGGGACGATTGTGAGATCAGCCAGGACAATATAACCAATTTTCTTCTGATCGTCCAAAATCATCCCAAGCCGTTGAGCTGAATTTGAACTAAACGGCCAGGATGATATGCCTATCGTCCTGGACGATAATGTCGGCAATTTGCATTAATGAGCTCATTTTGAGATCTTCTATTTAAGCTTTGGCATGGCAACTTTAGTAAGTGTCTTTGGAAGCCATTATAGCTTCGTTCTTGTGGGGGAAACTTGAAGAGAGTGCTTGAAAGGGAGAGAGGAAAGGGTGGAGTTTGAGAGGGAGAAGATCCTGTGAGGGGGGGAACTCAAGGGAGTGTGGAGGGCATTCCACACGGTCGCTCTGGCGAACTCGCACCTTAGTACCATCAGATTCAAGGCTTGTCTCGAGGTAAGTTCTCCAAAGAAGAAGATCTCTTTAGTGTTAAAGGACCCGGCGACTCCGACGCATCGGGGAAGGTGTAAGTGATTTTATAAGGGCTTCTCCGCCTAGCTGTGGGGGATAAAGGAGAGAGACTTTTTTTTAGTGCAATACTTTGAGGGTGCCTCCAAGGAGTGGATGTAGGTCAAGGTTTGACCGAACCACTATAAATTCGGTGTGTTCTTTTCTTATTATCGCTTCTGCATTTATTTTTCTTCCGCACTTTATTTGTGGTGATTTTGGTTGGAGTTTTATCTTTGGTTTTAAAGTTTTCAAATTCACCTCTCTCTTGGTTAGCTTGGGCCAGTTCTATAGGGCTTATCATCCCTAATGAACTTTCACTATGACACACTAGGTTGGTGGAAGAGAGGTTTTATAAAGGCTTCTCCACCTTATTGTGGAAGCAAAAGGAGGGTCACTTTTATTTAGTGCAATACTTGAAGGAGTCTTTAGGGATTAGATGTAGGTCTAGTTGGACTGAACCATTATAAAATTTGGTGTTCTTCTATTCTTTTACTTTTTACTGCTTTTTTATTTCATGCACTTTAGTTTGTTATGGTTGAATTTTTTTTTTTTTGTAAAAAATTATTATTGCGGTAAAGAATCTTAAATCATTTTTATAAAATTTAATAGAATTTTTAAATTACCAATTCACCCCCCTATTGATTAGCGTTAGGACAGTTGTTTTAGGTCTAACAACATAGTCAAACTTTCAAGTGGTATTATAGACTATTTCAAAAATTAAGTTTTAGACAACTTTTTGAAAATTAATCATGGATAGTTTTGGAAATCGTAGCACTCCCGAAGGATATTCGATTACTAAACCACCACTATTTAATAACATTCATTTTGACTTTTACATTCCTTTCGACTCGTATGTCTACTTTTATACAATCACATGACTATTACATATGGACTTTAGTATAGGAAGGTTGCACTAGACCTACTAAACTTGTTGATGGCATTAGGATTAAAACATTATTTACTAATTTCACATTAAAGGAAAAAAGAAATAGCTCAGCTAAACACAAAGTATTTAAATAATTTTTTATGTGCTTTGATATCTGAGGACTATATGTGTGTTTCAACCTGTAAAACTGGAAAAAAAATTTATGATAGACTTTGCATAACATATGAAGGAACTAATGAGGTGAAGCAATCTAGATTGAACATTCTACCACACAATTATGAATTGTTTCACATGAAACCTAATGAATCAATCACTGACATGTATACTTATTTTACACAGATAGTCATTTCATTGCATGCTTTAGATAGGGAATTAATAAATTCTAATAATTTTAATAAAATCCTTTATTATTTATTTACTGCTTATGATGCAAAGATAACTATCATAACTGAGTCAAAAAACCTAATTATTTATTTTATTCATAATATGCTTGGATCACTGATTGCTTACGAGCAAGGAGAGACATAAAGATAAATTGATGTAGGTGACAAGCGAAAGGAGAAAAATATCTCGTTGAAAGTTGATGACTCAGAAAGTGATCAATCATATATTAAGGATGAAGATGATATTATACTCATGATGAGGCAATTCAAAATTTTTTTTGAGAAGAAAGCATATGAGACGTTAGCAGTGGAGCAAAGGTGAGTTCCATAAAAATGCAAAAGTTTTAAATGATGTGATCAGTTATAAATGTAGGAAGCCTGGACAAATTAAGATTGACTGCCATAACCTCAAAGCTAATCTTGGCAAGGAGAAAGTTGAGGAAGAAACCAATGTTAGGAAGGGAAAGAAAAGACTATAAAGAGCTTTCTAGTTTAACTCAGCTTTAGATTCCTTAGAAATATAAGTAGAAGAGGAAGTCACAAACTTGTGCTTAATGGCAGATAAACTTGATCAGTCAGATCAAGAGGTTGTATGTGATTTATCTTATGATGAGCTATTTAAAGTTTCTAACAAAATCCATATTACATATAGGAAACTCAAAATATTGCATGCCAAATCGAACATAGAGTATTTAAATTTACAAAAGATCATAAAATCCTTAGGAATGATCACGCATCAATTGATAGCAACCATATGACATTATTTGATGATTTTGATGATTCGAATAAGAAACATGAATTATTAAAATATCTTATACATATCTTGAAAATGAATGTAAGGTGTTTATAGATAAAACAAATCGAAGAGAACATGAGTTAAGAGTTGAAAATGCTATTTTAGAAAGTGCAAACTCATATCTTAAAGAAAAACTAAAAGCTCTTGAGGAAAATAGGACACCTCCTATACTTGAACAAGTTCCCAAGCTTGATTAGAAGCCTAAAATTTCAAAACTAAGGAAAATATAGTATAACTCACAAAGATTAGTAAACCCTTTTCCTGGTGTTAAATATTTTTAATGTAGAATGATTGGTCATATCTTTCACACTTGCATGATTAATATTAGAACACATTTAGTATATAGACCTAAGATGCATAAATCATTGCACATCAAGCATGCTTCCAGATTATCATCTCCAGGAGATAAACTAAAATTTATTTGAGTTTCCAAGTCTAACATTTAATAATTTTATAGAGACATTCTCATACAAGTCCTCGTGAGAGCATTTGGTACCTGGACAGTAGATGTTTGAAGCATATGAGTAGAGACACAATATAATTCATATCGCTGGAAGCCAGGAATGGAGTCAAAGTAATACTAGAGATAATACCACAAGAAAAGTGGTAGGTATATATATGATTGGTAAAAAGAATAATTTTTATATTAAGAATATATTATTGGTTGAAGGCTTAAAACATAACTTATTGAGTATTAGTCAGTTTTTTGATAAAGGTTATAGTATTAAATTTTTTTCTTGCAAGTTGTATTATAAGCCAAAATAGAATTGATGTGTTCCATGGAAATAGGGTAAATAATATTTACATGCTTGATTTAAACTTTATAAAATCTTCTAATCCTTTTTCTCTCAAAATAATCACCAATGAATCATGGTTATGGCATAGAAGACTTTATCATGCAAGCATGAAAAATCTTATGAAGATTATCCAAAAAGAGTTGGTTAGATGGATACCCCAACTAGACTTTACTAAGGATCACTTGTGTGATGCATGTCAATCAGAAAAATAGTGAAGTCCTCCTTTCATTCAATTAAAAATCTTAGAACTTGCAAACCACTAGAAGTCATACGTATGGATCTATTTGGACTAGTTAGCACTATAAGTCTAGGAGGTGAAATTTTTGGATATGTAATTATTGATATTTTTTATGATTTACTTTGGTCAAAATCTTATCTCATAAGAGTGAATCATTTGATGATTTTAGAAGTTTTTCTACTTGGATTAAGAGGAAACTAGGGTGTAAAATTTTATCAATTCAAAATGAACATAGAGGAGAGTTTAAAAATGAGAAATTTGAAGATTTTTGTAGAGAGCTAGAAATTGATCACAACTTTTTAGCACCTAGGATCCCTCGGCAAAATATTTTTGTTAAAAAAAAGAATAGAACCTTGATCGAAGCCGTTAGAGCCATGTTGGCTAAATATCCACTTCTGAAATATTTTTGGGCTGAAGCAATTAGTATGACTTGTTATATTTTGAATAGGGTAAATATTAGATCTTAGTTAAATAAGGCACCCTATAAAATTCTTTAGGGGAGAACACCTAATCTTTCACATTTGCATGTTTTTGTATGAAAGGTGTTCATTCATATTAATTGTAAAACTCTAGAAAAATTTGATAAAAGAAATTTTCTAGGATGTTCTAGTGTTGGTAAATCCTATAGGATTTTTAGCAAGAGAACTTTGGTAGTTAAGGAGACCACACAAGTAGTTTTTAATGAATTTGTTATTTCAAAAGAGCTAAGGTTAGAGGAAGAACATACTGAAGATATCTCCCAAATAATTAAAAAGATAAATTTGGAAGAGAATATTGGAATAGAAAAACACTTTGTCAAGAGAATGGAAATTTTCTAAAAGACACCCTAAAGAAATGATTTGAGGTGAACCTATTGAGAGTGTTAGAATAAGGCATGGACTTAGAAAAAAGTGAACCACTCAACTTTTATATCATTGATTGAGCTCACTAATATAAATCAAGCAATTTTTGATAAATTTTGAATTTTGGCCATGCTGGAAGAATTGAATTAAATTGTTAGGAATGATATTTAGGAATTGATTGAAATACCTAAATATCTAAGTGTTGTTGGAACAAAGTGGGTATTTAAAAATAAAATAAATGATTTAAGTGTAGTGGTTAGAAATAAGGCTAGATTGATGGACAAGGGATATAATTAAATAAAAGAAATTGATTTTGAAGAAACTTTTGCCCCTATAGCTAGATTTTGCCTATTTTAAATATTTTAAATTATATCAAATGGATGTTAAGAGTGCATTTATTGATGTGGTGATACAAGAGGATGTTTATGTTGAGCAATGTCTAGGTTTTAAAATTTTAAAATTTCCAAATCATGTGTTTAAATTGAAAAAGGCATTGTATGAGCTAAAACATACACCTAGGGCTTGGTTTGAGAAGTTAAGCACTTTCCTTTTAGAAAGATCATTTGTAAAAAAAAGTGTGGATACCACTCTCTTCTTAAAAAGGGTAGGAGATGACATACTCAATGTTCAAATATATGTTGATGATATCTTATTTGGATCTAACAATAAAAATCTTTGTGATAATTTTTTAAAATTAATGAGTTGTGAATTTGAAATTGTTGCGGATCTAGGGTTTATGATTTTGATGATAGAAAACATTCCTTATTTCTCTACGATTTCCTTATGTGCTAACGTTTCAGGTTCACAAGATCGGACTACAATTTGGAACCAGCTCAAGGTTGAGTAGACTAGGTCTGAGTCAGTTTCTAATCTTTTTCATTTCTTGAGTCTGTTGTATTTGATGTGGGACCTATTGATTTGTAACTTGGAAGATTTCCTGTTATTCCCTAAAAGATTTCTATTTTTTCTAATATCGGCCGGGACGATATGTCCAAAATCAGAAACCTTAATTAGGGCATCCTCATTAAGGCAGCCGTCATAAACATATCGGCATTGATGATATTGTCAATTTAGAAAGAATCAGCCGCCATAATCAGTTTAGGTATTATTTATTTTAGAAAATCGGTTAGGACAATATTTATATCGTCCAGGACGATCTAACTCAATCATACCTAAATTGATCTGGTATTATTTTGAAATAATTAATGGTTGACTGATATGATCACATCGTCCGAGACGATCTTATGATCGGCCAGGATGATGTCCTGGACGATTGACTTCGACCAGAACCAAATAAGGGCGATGATCAGGATGATTAAAATCAGTTTAAAACTAATCATCCGGGATGATCGTGAGAACGGCCAGGATGATATAACCAATTTTCTTCTGATCGTCCCAAATCATCCCAGGCCGTTGAGCTAAATTTGAACTAATCGGCCAGGACGATATGCCTATCGTCCTGGACGATAATGTCGGCAACTTGCATTAATGAGCTCATTTTGAGAGCTTCTATTTAACCTTTGGCATGGCAACTTTTGTAAGTGTCTTTGGCAGCCATTGTAGCTTCGTTCTTATGGGGGAAACTTGAAGAGAGAGCTTGAAAGGGAGAGAGGAAAGGGTGGACTTTGAGAGGGAGAAGATCCTGTGAGGGGGGGAACTCAAGGGAGTGTGGAGGGGATTCTGCACGGTCACTCCGGTGAACTCGCACCTTAGTAACATCAGATTCAAGGCTTGTCTCAAGGTAAGTTCACCAAAGAAGAAGATCTCTTTGGTGTGAAAGGACCCGGCGACTCCGCCGCATCGGCGAAGGTGGAAGTGATTTTGTAAGGGCTTCTCCGCCTAGCTGTGGGGGCTAAAGGAGAGACACTTTTTTTAGTGCAATACTTGGAGGGTGCCTCCAAGGAGTGGATGTAGGTCAAGGTTTGACCAAACCACTATAAATCTGATGTGTTCTTTTCTTATTATTCCGCATTTATTTTTCTTCCTCACTTTGTTTGTGGTGTTTTTGGTTGGAGTTTTATCTTTGGTTTTAAAGTTCTCCAATTCACCTCTCTCTTGGTTAGCTTGGGCTAGTTCTATAGGGCTTAACATCCCTAACGAACTTTTAAGTGGTATCAGAGCACTCTCAGAAATGAGTTTGATGGGAGACTTAATCTATTTTCTTACTTTTAGCATAAAATAGAATGAGGATGGAGCATTTCTTAGTTATTCAAAGTATATTAAGGATATCCTCAATAAATATGAAATAGATGATGTTTAACTATTGGGTACATTAATGAGTTCCTCAGTGTAGTTATATAAGAACTCTACGGGAAAATCTATTGATAAAAATAAATTTAGAGGATTAATTGGATCATTACTTTACTTAACTACTAATAGACCAAATATTATATTTAGTATTTGTATATGTGCTAGATTTTAAGTTGATCCAATGGAATCACATTTAACTGTTGTTAAAAGAATTTGGAGGTATCTTTTGAAAACTCAAAACTTAGGAATTTGGTATCCTAAGTACAGCTCTTCTTTTAAAATCATTGGATATTCTAATTCATATTTTGCATGATGTAGGGTTGATAAAAAAAGTACTTCTACAACTTATCAATTCATAGGAAACTCTTTAGTTTCTAGGTCTAGCAGAAAGTATAATTCTGTAGCCCTTTCTATTATTAAAGATGAAAATATTACCTTAGGAAGTTATGTGGCATAAGTTCTTTGGTTAAAATAACAACTTATTTATTTAGAATTTTTTGGTGGTACTATTCCAATTTTCTGTGATAATACAAGTGTTATATGCATTTCAAAGAATCCTATTCAACATTCTAGAACCAAGCATATAGATATAAGGCATCACTTCATTAGAGATCATGTGTCTAGAAGAGAAATTGAATTACATTTTATTGCTATTGAGAATTAACTTGTAGATATTTTCATAAAACAACTGGCTTTTGAAACATTTCGCACTTTAAGAACCAGATTAGGTGTGATTGATCTTAATGCTTATAATTAAATTTCTACGAATTGGATTTGTAATGTATTAAAGTGTTTGTTTGTTTCTTAATTTATTTATTAGTGTTTATTTATTTGTTAGTGTATTTTTTTATTTAGTTTATATTTATTTTTTTATTGTTAGTATTGAGTTTTGCTTTTCTTTTTCATTGTTACATGTCATGGAACTTGGGTGAATGGTTTTTTTCAAAAGAGTTTTTTTTGTTTATCATGTCTTATGTTAATCTTTGTTTTGTATTGTATGCATTTTTTTGTATTGTATGAATTCTGTAGATTATACATGTATTTCTTTCTAGTTGAATGCATATCATACAGTACAATGTCATAATATATCATTTTTTATCTATATGATTGGGGACATTTTTTTTCACCAGGTTTAGTTATTGTTTATCAAATCGTACATATGAAATCCTATTTCATATGTACGATTCTGTTGTTAGTTTCTCATATGGACAAATCTAACTGCCAAATACAATCATTATTATTTTGATCATTCCAGATGAATTGATGTTTGTCTGTATGATCATAAAGTCAAAAAGTCTATATGAAACTATTCATTGGAAATAGAAATTTACAAAAAGTTGTTTCATTTTTGGCAGTTTTGTTTCATATGTTTGAAATTTATTTTTGTCACCCATGATTTTAAAAGCGTACATACAAACTTTTTTTGTACTATATGATTGCTTATTTTTCTTTAAATAGAAAGGTATTCGATGGTTTTTTTCTTTACAATCCTATTCAATTTCAAACCATCTCGAGTCCAAGCTTTAAACATGGCCAGCAGTAGTAAGCATCCATATACTTCAAAATCTTCTTCATCTCATTCAAGTAGACACGATGAGAACTTTATCTTGAAAGATAATGAGGAGGCTTACAATCATTTTGTTGAAGCTAAGATTACCCCCTCTTGTCTCCTAAATCAAAGAGACATTAACTTCCCAATTATGCCTCTTTTCACCTCAACTCAATTATCTTTTATCCTCACTTTGAGTTATGCCTATCATCAAGTCAGCTTCCAAATTTTTCTTGCAAACATGAGATTGAATGAAGATCACAGTAGGTTAAATTTGTATGTCTTAAAGTAAAGAGTAGAAATAACCAAGGAATATTTAGGCAACTTCTTACATCTTAGGACTGAAGGGGTTAGGGTACACACCATGATCTCTATATTTGATTTTCAATAGTCTAAAATTAATCAAACTCTTAGAGGTATAGCTCAAGTTAAACATCTTTCTCATGTGTATACCCTAAACCAGCATGTCAAGATCATCCAACATGTTTTGAGAACTTCTATTGTACCTAAGGCTAGTGATTGTATCAATCTAACTCCTTTATTGTCAACATTCACATACCTTATCATGACAAACACTCTTATAGATGAAACCCAACTAATTATGGACTATATCTATAAAATTTTCTATATTGGACTTCCTCATAATAGGAGAAAAAAAGTGGTTTTAGGACACTTAGGTTCCTACATTCTAGAAAAGAAGTACAACTTAATCCATCATGATCCTCCTACTAAACTTCCTATATACTTTATCAATTCATCTTTTTGTGTGCTTTTTAATCAAGATCAAGGATCTGAGGGAGAAGAATCTAAGGGAGAAGAAGGAACCCCTGCTTCAGCACCTGCATCTGCTCCTAGACCTGATCAAATTTTCTATTAAGAAATGGTCCAGCATTTTGATAAACTAGAAACTCATTTTAATCATTGGTTTGATCAAATTGAGGCTTACCTAAACCAGCAGGATGGTAGGTATAATAAATACATGGGGTGGATTAAAGGATAATTTGACTCTAACAATACACAAGTAGCTACAATAAATAGTTACTTTACTTTATTCACTCCTTATCCACCTCTAGACTAGGGTTCCTCTAGATTTTAGTTCTTACTCCTCTATTATACTTATTATTGAGATTTTATACATGTTGTTTACATGTTTCTTTTGATTTCAAGTGTTGGATTCTCTATGTTATGGTTCTTCCTTTTCTAGCATGATGTATTGGTGTATGTGTTATAATTGTTAAACGAAATGATGTTTTGACTTGTATTGAAATTATTCTTCTTGAATTATTTTAAGTTTTATAGACTAATCAAATGTAGTTGATCTCTTGAATGAAAATTTAAAATACTTTGCTCTACAAATTAATTTCCTTGAAAATTTTAATTTCTTAAAATTTCAAGTTAAATTATGGCCCATTGTAGATTAGAAGATTATCATCAAAAGAAACAAGGAGAATTGGTGCCTTAAAAAGGAAAAAAAGTTATTAGATGCATTTTTTGAATGCAACTGGACCAATTTGAACTCATCCGAAGGACAATTCGGACGCACCATGACACCCAATGCATAGTGTATTGGATGACATGGTGCATCCGGATTGGCCTCAGGATACAATCGAACACCTCACCGAATAATTTCTCCTGAGAGATTATTACGTGTAGAGTATTCGTCTGGATTTTAAGACGGTATACTATACATATAATTTTATTTTTAATTGTGTATTTATTGTATAAACTCAAAGAATTCAAATGGTTCTTACTTTTGTATATGAATCCAGTTGCTTTTTATAGTTTATGTAGCACAAGTATAATATTCAAAACTATGATAAAGATATTAATTTCAGCCCTTTTTATCATCCTGTACAACTTCATAAGGATTAAACATTAACATCCACTATAATGTACACCTTACTATAGTTCATTACTTAAACACATAGCCATTAAACAAATTACCATCAGGCTGAGAACAGGACATCTAATGCAGGCCTAGTATCCCAAGAAGGGCAAAGCTAGATAGTTTAGAAGAGCTAACCTTTCAACAAATGAGATAAAGGTGGAAATTTTAATCCAACTATCTATCTATCATTTTATGATTTCCCAGTATTTCTAATGTGGCATCAAAAATAAAACTTGGTGCAGAAGTTATAAGATATATCATTCTATAGAAGCATTGCAATGAATGATACAACAATTAGAAATCATTCAATGGGCATGTAGAACAAGTATGAATTTACATAATTTCTCGAGTTAATTGTAAGCTCTACGTTAGGTAGTATTAAGAACTTTAAGCTTATGAAGTGTTTAATTCATCCAATTAAGATATTCAGCTTGATTAAAAAATTATTGAAGTTAGATTTCAAATAGTCCTAAATATAAATCTAATATTTTAAGAATGAAAATTTTATCAAAATTTTTCTTGAGTTAAATGAAATTTTAAATGATGTTTTGAATAGTAAGTTTCTATAGTTATTGGAGCAAATAAAAGAAAGTATACTATAGATAATAAGTTCATATAAAATAAAGTCAGCTACATTATTTTAATTGTAATTTACTTTCTTTATTTAACTCACATCAGCTACATTAAGCATGTATAGTATACATGATAAGACAATAGAGGGAGTTGAGGGTAAACTTGAATTATAGAGGTCAACCTTAGAGTTTAAAATTTTTTGTTTGAGTTGATATAAAACGGAATATATGGAGTGTAATTTTCGTAATAATAGATCTAGTGGGGGGATTGTGACTTGGGCGATTAAGTCATAAATAAGAGTATATGTTTTAGATATATTGGGTCTATTATTTAGAGTGATGGTGATATATATGGGGATATTATTAGTAGAATTCAAGTTGGATGGTTGAAGTGGAGGAATGTATTGAACTTGTTGTGTGATAGAAAAGTCCCTCTCAAACTTGAGGGAAAATTCTATAAGATGGTGGTGAGACCTGCAATGCTTTATGGTGTAGAATGTTGGCCATTAAAAAAAACATAATATTAAATGTGCAAAGATGAGGATACTTGTGTGGATGAGTTGCTTTACTCTTAGAAATAGGATACCAAATGAGAATATGTGTGAAAAGGTTGGACTAGCTTCAGTGGAAGATAAGATTAGAGAGAGTTTCCTTAGATGGTTTATTCATATAAAACAAAGGCCTTTTGATGCTCCATTTAGGAGAGTAGATGTATTAGATTTGACAAATATTAAGAAAGGTAGAGGTAGACCTAAAATGTCTTGGTTAGAAAATATTAGAAATGACATTTCTTTATTAGATTTAAATGAGAATTTGATACTTAACAAGACACAATGGAGGACAAGAATTCATATAGTTGACTCCACGTAGTGGGATAAAAGCTTGATGTTATTATTGTTGTTGTTATTTTTATTGTTGTTGTTGTATTGAACTTACATCAACACTCCAATGATGTGCATGCTTGGTGGTCGGTAGTTGGGTGAAAGTACGGTGGCAGTCGGTGGCCAGATGAAAGTCTGGCAGCGGTCAGCAGCTAGGTAATGGTCTGACGATAGTTGACAGAGGTTTGCCAGTGGTGGTGATGGAGTTCTTGAATCCTAGCACTCTTTACAATCTCAAGCCTCCAGCATGTACGGAGTGGGGGTCTATTTATAGATTTTTTAGAGTGGCATGCCCTATAAATGTGAAGAAGATTTGGGTCAGATTTGGAGTGCTCCATTGGATGATCCATATTGGTCTCCTTAATTATAGATTATTTGCTAAGCATTTATGCATTTAAATGATGTCAAAATTAAGCGATCTTGGGCACGTTGGATTGGTCTCGTTGATCCGCTCAATTTGACTCTAAGTATGTTATATTTGAATATCATTTGGTCATCCATTATATGCTTTGAACCTTCCAAATAAGCTTCGAGCCCTCGATTTAGACTCATTTGAGCTCGGATTGGCTTTTTTTGGTGTCATTGGGTTTGTCTCTTCAAGACGTTCAGTTTGATCATAAGTTTGCTGAAATTGGAGTTTAGATGGTCCCAAATTTAGTTTTGGAAGTTTCCAATTTGAATGTAACTCGTGATTTGTGCATGATCAAGACAATTTTTTGTGACGTATCAAACTCAAAATTTTTTACTTGAAAATTATTTTAGAAAGCATAAAGAAAGATGTTCCAAATAAAACCTCAATTTGTTTATTATCCCTATTTGGACTTCTTTGGAAAAGCATCTTTATCTGTTATTGATAGTTTCTTGAAACAGCATAGTGATTCTTTGAGGAGTTAGCCAATAATTGTCAACCGCTTGGACTTATGATTTGTCAATGCCACATAAAAAATAAGGAGAACTTGCAGGGAAATTCTATCTTGGCCCCCCTACGAGCCATTGAAATTTTATTTATAGCAGTTTCAAACCAATTACAATGTAGTTACACTAATTATTCAATTACAAGCAATCTACACACTAATCATAACAATTTCCTAAACTACTGTAGAAAACTTAGATTAAAATATCATCATACAAATTGAATCATAATGGGTTTGAATACTATTAAATTTATCTTGAAATTAGTACAGTGCAAATTCATCAAATATAACGCCTCCTGATACCATTTTTATTAATATATTCGAACAAAGTTTTATTCTACAATAATTGCTTAAAAGAAAATTGTTTCTCTTAGTATTCCAACTGCTGCAACATTTTCTCCATTGTTTCCATTTAATATTGATCTTTCGTTGCCTCAAACAGAAAATATACCTAAGTGTTGTCATTGTTATTTTTTCTACTACCATTCTGATTCTGATTGCTCACAACTATCATAATAGAGTCATTCACCCCCACCGTTCTACAGCTCAGAAAATCTCTCAAGATAAATGGTACCCAACTACGAGCTTTATTATCACAACTTTCCATACTTTTACCTTCAGTAAGCTGCCTCTAATTCTCCATGGGAACAAATTCTTCACAGCAGACTTTCTCTACTCTCTTCATCTCCTCCTTCCAAGAATACATATTAAAACCATAGTTTTCCTTTGGACTTCTTCGGAGCTTGAATTCGATGTTTACTGGCGACTGTTCCTCCAATTCTATAGGAGGCTTTGAAGAAGTAGTTTTTTCTCTCTGCAATGATTCATCCGGAGTTCTTAAATTCACAGGAGTAGCCAAGTACTTTGCTTCTTTCTTTAAATTCTCAAAGATTTTGATGGGAGAGAGGAGAGATCCCTTTAATAAATACTCATGGTAGGAGGTGGGGATGATGAGGTCATTGTCGGTGAGGCCCTGCCAGATATAACCGATTTTGTACTTCCTGTAACAATAATATTATGTATGAAATTTGCATGCCTTTGTAATATAATGTCATATATAATAATTAGATTTTCCTTTTTAATATAGTATTAAATCTCTATTTAGTATGCTTATATCTGTTAATAATATAATATTAACTCCTAAATATCAATGAACTAAATTGCCTCTCTTTTAATATCTAAGATGTTACTAATTCAAATAATTTGTTATCTATTTATGATACAATGTTACATAGTAGTAGATGAAATCACAATAAGATTTCATTTGGGATGATTTTTTTACTGCTTCTTGAAGCAGTTTTCTAAGACAAAATTTTTAATTTTATACTAAAAAGTTACATCATGAAACAGTAGAAAAGCTGTCCCAAACAAAGCCTAAGGTAACTCTTAAAGAAGAAAGAAACTTGCATTAAGATGTTTAATGAGCAAGCCGCTTGTATGACCAAGCAAAGGATTCCATCATTTCTTTTCCCCTGAGCTCAGATAGCCATCTCTTAAAATCTAATAATGTTATCAATTTCATATATACAAAGTAAAATTTTTTTGAACAAAATAGTAAATTAAGAGAGAGAGAGAGAGAGAGAGAGAGAGAGAGAGAAAGATGATGTTGATGATGATGAAGCTAATGAGGTTGTGCACCTCTAAGGTGAACACCATTGTTGTTGAGGTGGTGAACTTTGATGAGGTGGGGCTGCTCGATCTTCCCTTTCCTGCTTAGGAAGTAAACTATGTAAGCCTCCTCATCAGTACCTCATCTCCTCCCTTCCTTTCTATTCTTTCTTCCATCTCAATCTTCACAAGACTTTTTTTTAAAATCTCTTTTGCGTCCTAATGGACAGCTACACGCTACTATATTTCTATCCATATAAATAGATGGAGAGAGGAGGGAGGGAAGGAGAGAGAGAAAGAGAGAGATAAAGGGGATTTCTTGACTAATTATTCTCAAGGGAGTTCGATATTTACTCTTCCCAGGTGAGTAATTAGCAAACTTTCTAACTTATCTTGAGTTGTTTAGGGGATTCTTTTGCTAGTTAATCATGTCACAAAATATTGATATATTGGAGAATTAATAGAGATTAATCTAGAGAGTGATAATTGTAAATAAAAGGAGGTAATTATGTATAACCCTTGCAAGAAAATAGGAGATCAGGGTAACAGCTAGCAAAGGGTGAATGCAATTTATTTGCTTGCTAGTTGATTTAGTCTCAAGATGATTCCATTAAAATTTTTGTACCCGGGAACAATTTTAAATGTATTAATAAGGTAATAGAAATCCATATTTTGGGTGATTACCTCATATAATTAAGATTCTCATGTGATTAAGCGAGCTCTTGATGCATGTTATTTGATGATACTTCGATCTATTTGAGTAAAGTGATGGCTGAAGTAAGGAACTCTCATGTAAAAAAAAAATAGAAGATTGTAAAGATGTGATTGGAATTTTAGATTTAGGTTTAATTTGGGATGGCTTTCTTTATTGCTTTTTATAGCATCTTTCTAGTACAAAAATTTTAATTTTGGTATTAAAAAGATGTTTTAAGAAGTAGAAAAAAAGCCATACCAAATGATAGCTTTTTTGATGATTCTTATAGTAGTTTTTTAGTACAAATATTGTAATTTTTTTGTATTTCAATGTTGCTTTAAGAAGCAGTAAGAAAGCCGTCCCAAACGAAGCCTTAGGTTTCGTTTGGGACGGCTTTCTTTCTGCTTCTTAAAGCAAATTTTTAGTATAAAAATTTTATTTATTGTATTATAAAGCAGTTTTTAGAAGCAATATGAAAGCTGTACATTAGGTGATTAAGCTTTCATCAAATATTCATTATATTTGATATCACATTAATAAGAAAAAAAAATTGAATAATAATAGATGTTATTTTTTATCGTAAATTAATATTTCATGCACCTTAAAATTTTGGATATCTTTTATAGATTAATGTCTCATTTGGGATGATTTTTTTTAACACTTCTTAAAGCAGCTTCTAAGTACAAATATTTTAAATTTTGTATTAGAAAGGGGCTTTAAGAAGCAATAAGAAAGTCATCCAAAGCATCGTTTAGGATAGCTTTCTTACTATTTTGTAAAGTTACTGTGGAGAAAGTAACTTTTTAAAGCTGTTGTAGAAAGCAGCTTCTCAGTACAAAATTTCTTTAAAAGCAACGAATAACCAATGGCAAAATAAAAAATGTGATTGCAGTCTGAAAAGAAAAGCATTAAGACAGTTATCCCAAACGAAGTTTAAGTGATGTTCACCAAATAATGCGAATTTGATCTTATTAAAATGTGTTAATCGATACACATTAAACTTAAAATTAATTCCTACCTAGTAAAAATATAAATATTTTAATAGAAGATTAGATCTGTAACAGTTTGCATAAAATTATAATGAAAATTGATTTCTAGACTACTCTAATTGACACTAAATAGGCTTACACTATATGGCATTTTTTCCTTTCAATTTATCTTTTTATTACATTTTAGAAATCGACATTTCAATAAAATATATTTGAGAATTATTACTCAATAAAGCTTACACTACTTGAAAATTACAATATATTTGAGATGTTTGAGATAAGAGTAAAAAGGCTTTAGCCTTTTGCTAGCTACAAAGGTGAAGATCTTTTTTTTTTAAGCTACACGTCGTAAGGTGAAGATCTAGTTATTTTTTTCTTTCTATATATATAAAAAAATTATCATGATCGGGCATGAATCTCGAAGCAAAATCAAGTTGGAAACTAACAAAATTAAAATTGTGAGCATACAAACTCTGATTTTAGTGAACTTACAGTCAACTAAACCTAGTGAAAATTTGAACCCAACGACACCAATTTTGACTCAAGCCGAGCCCAAATGGATCAAAATCAAAGGCCCAAAGCACTGTTAGAAGGTTCAAACCAACATTTGCATTGCCAAATGGTTTCCAAATGTAACATGCTTATAATCGAATCAAGCGGCTCAACGAGACGAATCCAACGAGCCTCAAAGCAAAAAATTCCAACATCATTAAGACCTTCACATGTCTAGAGAATGGTCCACAGTCAAGGGATTCAACATTAGCCATCCATCCAAACCACTTTCCAATTACCCTTTATCTTCCTCCTATTTATGGGCTATGCCACTCTAGAAAATCTATAAATAGAACTCTCCTTCCTTTTGAAAAGGGACCTGAAAGTAAGAGAGAAAGAGAGAGATCAGAGATTGTTCTTTCCCATTAGCTCCTCCTTGACCACCGCTTAGAGTTCCGCCATACCACTACCTGACACTAGAGTTTTACAAGACCGCCACTTGAGGCTCGGACTTCTGCCAGACCACCACCTAAGGCCCAGAGTTATGTCGGACCACCACTTAAGGTCCGAACTTCTGTCGAACAACCACCTGAGGCCTGGAGTTTTGCCAGGCCATCACCTAATGCCTGGAGTTATGCCAGACCACCACGCAACATTGAAGTTCTATAAAACCACCACCCTATGTTGAAGTTCTGCCAAATTACCGCCAGGCTACAAACTAATGCCCAAATTTTTAATTAATATTAGACTTCCGTTAGACCACCAAGTGACGCCGGACTTTCACCACTGTTTATTACTAGGTTTCAACCATACGATTGACATTTATAATCTGATCGCCCTCGTGGATGAGTTAGCCCATTGTAATCTACCCAAACACTAGTGGAGTCATTTCAAACTAGGCCAGGCTTCGTGGTCTTGGTGGTCTCCAATAGGCTTCGACCTCCCCTGTCCTTGCTACCCCTACTTTTGCATACCTTGCCACTTCTCTCATCAGATCCCTTCAGAATGGTTCTTGAGAAAAAACCATCTATACTTCATCATTGTCTTCTTGAAGTCTCTTTTCTTTTGGATCAACCCTAAGACTAGCTGGTGTAGCCTTCGACTATATCTCAGTTAATTTCCTTATCATGCCTTCCATATTCTTGAATTGATTTTCCATCCGGGTTTCAGTAGACGACAACCTTTCTTCCATTTCAGAATGTTTTTCCTCCATCTCGGCCTTGGGTTGTTCCATCCCTCCTTTTTAATGCCTCCATCTTCTTCACTATCATTCATTGATTTTGGTCCCAAACCACAAAAAGAGGAATGAAAGGAAAAATAGCAAAGGGTGGGAATTCTATAATAGATTTCAACAAGTATATAACTTTTTTTGTCATCCAGGATATGGCTTTTATGCCAATTCAATACGCCTTAAAGACGAAATCAGCAAGAAAAGATAGTAAAAATTGTAGGATAAATGAGAGCTAGTTTTTGTATTAATACTTCAACATCAAAGCAAGATACAATGATATACTAGTAGAGAGGTAGATTGTCTCTCCCACTTAACCTAAACGCTGCTAGGAAGCCCTCAAGAAAAAAAACATGAAAAACAAACCATAGAATCAGCCCTAATTAAACTCTCTAATTGCCCCCAAAAGCAGCCCCTTCTTTAATTAATTTCCCTCTTTATCTATTTCAAAATTAGAAATTTTCCCTTATTTTCTCTCCTAGTATATTTAATCAATAATTTCCTGGTCCCCACAAAGAGAGTCGAACATGCTGCCTGAATCAGCCTCACCTAGGCCAGATGATTTGGCCTCTCCCCTATAACACAATGCTGTGTACTTTTTAGAAATGTTATGGATATCAGAGGATAGCAACCATTCATTATAAACATGATGAAATTTAGTTTCTATTTTTAGAATGGAGAGTGATAAATATAAAATATGATAATGAATTATTTCTCTTTTGAACAATGACGTTGGGAGTGTCCTTCTCATTTTATTCCATTTCACGCTATAAAGAACAATTATTGTGTTGATTCATGTGCATATTATTTGGCCTTATGGTTCAAAAGAGAAAAAATATAATTGCAAAGCTACTAAAGTTTTTTTTTGTGCCCATAAGTGAATTTGTATTAGACAGTAGTAGTCCGGAAGCACTTGGCGGCTAGGCAACGGTCTGAAAATGATTATGCAAAAGTCTGGTGACCGTCGATGTCATGTTATAGTTTGGCGATGGTCGTTAGCTAGGCAATGGTCTAGAAATAATTGAGTGGAAGTATGGCGACGAGTGTTGGTTCGATGATGGTCGGGCATAAGTCAGTTAGCCACCTGTAGTGGGTTACAGTCTGGTGGTGGTAGGTTTCTGGACTGTGGTCCGACGATGGTTGGGTGGACAGGTGGAAGTCTGGCAGCGGTTGGTAGCGAGGTAGTGGTTCACCAACAGTAGACGGAGGTTCACCAGTGGTGGTGTTGGAGTTCTTAAATCTTAGAGCTCTCTACAATCTCAAGCCAAAGGTCCCCCGGCATGTAGAGAGTTGGGGTCTATTTATAAATTTTTGAGAGTGACATGCCCCATAAATATGAAGAAGATTTGGGTCAGATTTGGAGTGCTCCATTGGACGGTCGATATTGATCTCCTCAATTATAGAGCATTTGCCAAGCATTTATGTGTTTAAATGATGTGAGAATTAAGCAGTCTTGGGCTCGTTACATTGGTCTCATCGATCCCCTTAATTTGACTATCAGCATGTTATATTTGGATATCATTTGGTCATCCAATTTAGGCTTTGAACCTTCCAAATAAGCTTTGAGCCTTGATTTGGACCCATTTTAGCTCGGATTGATTGTTTTTGGTGTCATTGGGTTCGTTTCTTCAAGGCATTTAGTTTGATTCAATGTTTGCTGAAATTGGAGTTTAGATGGTACCAAATTTAATTTTGGAAGTTTCCCATTTGAATATAACTCGGGATTTGTGCTCAATCCAGACAATTTTTTGTGACTTATCAAACTCATTTTTTTCTAGAAAATTATTTTAAAGAGCATAAAAAATGATGTCCAAAACGAAACCTTAATTTTTTTATCCTCCCTATTTGGACTTCTTTGGAAAAGCAGCTTTATCTATCATTGATAGTTTCTTGAAACAACGTAGTAATTTTTTGGGGAGTTAGTCAATAATTGTCAATCACTTGGACTTATGATTTTCCAGTGCCACAATCCAAAATTTAAAATCAGAGTCCAAAGAAAGAAGAAATAAGAAGAGAACATGCAGGGAAATTCTATCTTGGCCCCCCTGCGAGCCATTGAAGTTTTATTTATAGTAGTTTGAAACCAATTACAATGTAGTTACACTAATTATTCAATTACAAACAAAATACCCATTAATCATAACAATTGTCTTCACTACTATAGAAAACTTAAATTAAAATATCATCATATAAATTTTATTAGGATGGGTTTAAATAATGTTAAATTTATCTTAAAATTAGTGCAGTGCAAATTCTTGAAATATAACTCATCCTGATACCAATTGTATTAAGATATTCTAACAAAATTTTGTTCTACAGTAATTGCTTAAATGAAAAGTGCATGTCTTTTAGGCTTCCAGTTGGTCCTCCCAACTGTTGCTATTTTTCCTCCACTTTTTCCATTTAATATTGATCTTTCATCACCTTAAATAGATCTGATTTTAATTTCATACAGCTCTCATTAAAGAGTCCTTCGTCTCTACCAATCTATAGCTCTAAAACTCTCTCAAAACAAGTGGTGCCCAGCCATGAGTTTTATTATCACCAGTTTCCTAACTTTTAGCTTCAGCAACCTGCCACCCATTCTCCATGGGAATAATTTCTTCATAGCAGACTTCCTCTACTATCTTCATCTCCTCCTTCTAAGACACTATCTTGAAAATTGCAATTTTCCTTTGGTCTTCTTCTGAGCTTGAATTCAATATTTCTACTGGCGACTGTTCCTCAAATTCTATACGAGGCTTTGAAGAAGAAGTTTTTTCTCTCTACAATGTTTCACACGGGGTCCTTAAAGTCACAAGAGAAGCCAAGGACTTTGATTCTTCCTTTAACTTCTCAAAGATTTTGATGGGAGAGAAGAGAAATACTTTTAATACATAGTCGCAGTAGGAGGCAGGGATGATGAGGTCATTGTCGGTGAGGTCCTGCCAAATATAGTCAGTTTTGTACTTCATGTAATAGCAATATTATCTATGAAATATGCAAGCCTTTGTAATATAATGACATATATAATAATCAAATTTTCTAATATAATATCATATTAATTCTCTTTTAAGTATGCTTATATATGTTAGTAATATAGTATTAACTAACAAATAAGGAAAGTGTTATCTTAAGAATTCATTAATTCAAATGATTTGTTATCTATTTCGTAATACAATGTTACGTAGTAGTAAATGACATCAAACTAAAGTTTCATTTGGGATGGCTTTCTTACTGCTTCTTTTAGCATTTTTTTAATATAAAAATATTAATTTTTAAACTAAAAAGTTATTTTAATAAGCAATAAAAAAGACATCCCAAATGAAGCATATGTTAACTCATAAAGAAGAAAAAACTTGCATTAAGATGCTAAGCGATTAGTGAGCAAACCTCTTGTATGACCAAGCAAAGGATTCTGACATTTCTTTTTCCCTGAGCTCAGATAGCCATCTCTTAAAATCTAATCATGTTACCAATTTCATACAAACAAAGGAAGAAATTTATTGAACAAAATCAATTGAGAGAGAGAGAGAGAGAGAGAGAGAGAGAGAGAGAGAGAGAAAGAGAGAGAGAGAGAGAGAAAGAGAGAGAGAGAGAGAGAGATGATGATGATGATGATGATGAACCTCTAAGGTGAACACCATTGTTGTTGAGGTGGTGAACTCTGATGAGGTGAGGCTGCTCGATCTTCCCTTTTCTACTTAGGAAGTAAACTATGTATTCTACTTAGGAAGTAAACTATGTTAAGCCTCCTTGTCAGTACCTCATCTCTTCCCTTCTTTTCTCTACTTGCTTCCATCTCGATCTTCACAAGACTTTGTTTCTCAATTCTCCTTTGCCTCCTAGTGGGCAGCTCCAAGCTATCTATATATTCTATCCATTTAAATAAATAGAGAAAGATAGAGAAATAGATAGATAGATAGATAGAGAGTGATAATGTGGGATTTATTGACTAATTATTCTCAAGGGAGTTTGATATTTACTCTTCTCATGCGAGTAATTAGCAAACTTTCTACCTTATCTTGAGTTGTTTATGGGATTCTTTTGCTAATTAATCATGTCATGGAATTTGAATATATTGGAGAATTAATAGAGATCAACCTAGAGAGTGATAATTGTCATAAAAAGTAGGTAATTATGTATAACCTTTGCAAGAAAATAGGAGATTGGGTAACAGCTAACAAAGGGTGGATGCAATTTATTTGCTTGCTAGTTGATTTAGTCTCAAGATGATTCCATTAAAATTTTGTACTCGGGAACAATTTTAAAAGTATTAATAAGTTGATAGAAATCAATATTTAGGGTGATTATCTCCTATAATTATTATTCTCATGTGATTAAGCGAGCTCTAAATGCATGTTATTTGATGATACTTTTATTTTAGTACAGTAATAATGACTGATGTAAGGAACTCTCATGTAAAAAAAATTAGAAGATTGTTAAGATGTATGGAATTTTAGATTTAGGTTTCATTTGGGATGGTTTTTTTATTACTTCTTACGAAACTTGTTTTGTACAAATATTTTAATTTTGGTATTAAAAAATTGTTTCAAGAAGCATAAAAAAAGCCATCCCAAACGATGACTTTTTTGCTACTTGTGAAAGTAGTTTTTTTGTAAAAAGGGTTTAATTTTTTTATTAAAAATATGCTTTAAGAAGCAATAAAAATGTTGTCCCAAACGAAGCCTTAGTCTCTTATCAAATAATTGAAAAATGTATTTATGCAGCAATACTAAGTTGTTGACATTCGAAAATAAACTTATTTGTTTTATATTAAAAATAGATTTAAAAATTAAGTGATACTATCATTATGTATTTAGCCTACTTTTGATCTCCCTTTATTCATTCCCTAACAATTATAATTAATTAAATAATCATTATTTCCATTGGGTGATTAAACTTACATCGAATATTCATCTTTTATATTTGACATCACATTAATAAAATAAAACCATTTGAGGCATCGTCTGTGATAGTTTTTTTATTGCTTCTTAAAACAAAGTCTTAGTTAAAAAAATTAAAATTTTTGTATTAATACTCCATTTTAAGAAGCAATAAAAAAACCGTCCCAAATGAAGCCTGAATAATAATAGATTTTATTTTTTATGGTAAATTAATATTTTATAGGACATGCACCTTAAAATTTTTGTTGCATTTTAGAAATCAGCATTTTAATAAAATCTATTATTAAAAATTATAATGAAAAATCATTTTTAATCACCCAATGGAGCCTTATTGAGATAAAAATCATTTTTAATCATTTTTAATCACCCAATGGAGCCTTATTGAAAAATCCTAGAAATCCCCTTCAATTTATCTTTTCATTGCATTTTAGAAATCAGCATTTTAATAAAATATATTTTAGAATTGTTACTCAATAAAGCTTGCACTTCATGAAAATTATAATATATTTGAGATATTTTAGATAAGAGTCAGAAGTCCTTAACTGTTTATTATTCTTCATATTGATCACTAACTAGGGTTAAATAACTGATGAATGCTTGAAATTCAAATAATTAATTGAATTATAATAATTAGCATCATGTATGCGCATACTTACAAGCTTTCCTTTCATTCCCACCATAAAATATAAGAATGTTGATGCTCTATTTAATTATAAAAAAAATTCACCAGCCTATAACTTCACAGCTCTACAAATATTGTAATATGAAAATTATTCGAATCATATTTAAACAAATTCAAATATTGATCAAACATGATCGAATAACTATCAAATTATGATCAGATATACTCAGTATACAATTGAAATGTCTTTGAAAACATGATCTAAACATAATCATAGAATGACATTCAAAACTTATTCGAATAAAGTTTAAATAACATAGTATTTGACAGCTTGAACTATATTTGATCATGATTCGAATAAGATCCATACATAGTTCTTGCGATGAATGATAAGGAGGAATACAAATCAAGATTTGAAGATGGAGATGGGATAAAAAAGATGGTAAAGTTCAATGAGAGAAACAACTGGGATGAACCAAAAATATAATTACAAGAAACCTAAAAATAAATATCTAGTTTAATGATTCTGTTTTAAAGAAGCACTTTTATTCCATAAAAAAGGAAAATACAATGAAGATCAATATAGAAGATCAAAAAATTACAAAGCTAAAATCAACCAATCAGCTGGTCTAAGGAAATAGCATGGGCTTCAATCCAACCATCCGAAAGGCAGGTAAGGACCATCCATTAGTAGCGCCAATTGGAATGCTTACAATAGGAAATCCGACAGCAATGTGTTAATCTCTCATTGAATATTTGAATAGAAATCTAATTCAAAATAACTTTGAAGCAAAGGTGTTGATGCAGCTAAAATACGATTGGATAATTCTTCAAAATGTTTATAGAACTTTTGGGTTGGTGATGTTAGCTATAAATTTGGTAGATCTTCTTGCAAATATTGATACAATGATAGTCCAAAACATTGGATAACACTTCTTTTGAAGTCATTTCAAAAACTTAATGCAACTAGTGAAACCAACCCAATCAATCCATATCAATCAAAGTAACAATGCTTCTTTGTTTCTCAAATAAATGACAGTAGGAAAAAAAATGACCATCTTTGCATTTTCTTCACTAACAAGTGGTATATCTATCTCGAATACATGGCATTTGGAATATATTTTGTTTTTTTTGGATTATAATCAAAATATTTAACTAAGGTTTCATTTGGAATAGTTTTTTACCACTTTTTTTCTGCTTTTAAAAAATATACTAAAAAATAAGTTTACAAAGCAATAAAAAAGTCATACCAAATAAAGCTTAAGAAAGGTATACCATCCTCACCAATGTTTTCTTGAATGAGGTGTTTGTTCGAGTGTTCGAGCTTTTCAAGATCATGGGAAATCTTTGGGAGATTTTGTTTAATGGCAACATGATTGCCACCTAGTTTTTAGATTCTGTTCAGGCCAACTATTACATTTTATAAAGATGGTTATAAGGCTCTGTGAAGAAGTTTTTGGAAACTATTATAGAAAGTAACTTTCTTGTACAAATCTTTTTTGAAAGCAATGAAAAAGTAGTAACTAAAAAGAAACTATAGTAATGATCTAAAAAATAAATTAGTAAAAAAACTGTCCTAAAGCAATCCTAGGACTGTTTTCTTTTTATTTTCTAAACTAATTTTTAAATACAAAAATTTATTAAACTCAAAATTATTGTATAAGAAAACTCTTTTAGAAAGTATAAAGGAAGTTGTCCCAAATGAAGTCTTAATTTGTTGATTCTTCCCGTTAGGCCTTCTTTGGATTTTGAAATGGTACGAGCCTTATCTGTCATTAATAGTTTCCTGAAACATTGTAGTTATTATTTGAGGAGTTAGCCAATATTTGTCAACCACTTGGACTTGTGATTTGCCAACACCACACTCCAAAATTTGAAGTAAGAGTCGAAAGATAGAAGATATAAGGAGAACATGCAGGGAAATTCTATCTTGGTCCCTCAGTGAGAAATTGAAGTTTTATTTATAGTAGTTTCAAACCAATTACAATGTAATTACATTAATTATTCAATTACAACCAAACTCTTTAAATATAACACTAATCTCAAAATAAATATAAGAATATTCGAGCTCATCCTCATACCAAGATATTTTAACATAGTTTCCTTCTATAGTAATTGCTTAAATTAAAATTGCTTGTCTTAGTCTTCCAGCAACAAACTCTGCTAGCTGATCCCTACTTTTCTTCCCAACTGTTGCAACTTTTCCTCCACTGTTTCCATTTAATATTGATCTCTCACCACCTTAAATAGAAAAATTACCTAAGTACTACTACTACTATTTTTTCTACCACTACTCTAATTCTGATTGCTCATAGCTCTCATAATAGAGTCCTTTATCCCCACCATTCTACAGCCCACAAAATCTCTCAGAACAAATGATGCCTAATTGCGATCATTTTTATGACCACTTTCCTTACTTTTAACTTCAGTAACCTGCCTCCCATTCTCCACAGGAACAATTTCTTCACAGCTGAGTTTGTCTACTCTCTTCATCCCCTCCTTCCAGAATTTTATCTTGAAAATCACAATTTTTCTTTGGGATTCTTCCGAGCATGACTACTAGCAATAGTTCATTTGATTCTATAGGATGCTTTGAAGTAGTTTTTTCTATCTGCAATGTTTCACCCGGCGTTCTTAAAGTCATAGGAGCAGCGAAGGACTTTGCTTCTTCCTATTACTTCTCAAAGATTTTGTTGGGAGAAAGGAGAGATCCCTTTATTAAATACTCTCAGTGGGAGGTGGGGATGATGAGGTCATCATCAATGTAGCCGATTTTGTACTCACTGTAATAGCAGTGTTAAATATGCATGCCTTTGTAATATAATGCCATATATAATAGTCAATTTTTTCCATTTAATATGGTATTAAATCACTGTTAGGTAAGCTTATTTGTTAATAATATAGTATTAACTTCCAAATATCAATGAACTAAATTACATATCTTTTAATATCATTGATGAAAGCATTATCTTAATATGTCATTAATTCAAATAATTTATTATCTATATCATAATACAATGTTACATAGTTGTGGATGAAAGCTTCATTTGGGATGGCTTTTTTACTTCTTTAAGAAGCAGCTTTTATGTAAAAAAATTTTAATTGTTGTACTAAAAAGTTGTTTTAAGGAGGAAAAAAGCCAACCCAAATGAAGCCTAAGTTAACTTGTAAAGAAGAAGAAACTCATAATAAGATGTTAAGCAATTAATGAGCAAACCTCTTGTATGACCAAGCAAAGGATTTCGACATTTCTTTTCCACTGAGCTCAGATAGTGATCTCTTAAAATCTAATCATTTTATCAATTTCATATAAACAAAGTAAGAAATTTCTTCAACAAAATAATCAATTGAGAGAGAGAGAGTGAGTGAGAGAGAGACAGAGAGAGAGATGATGATGATGATGATGATGATGAACTTGTGTACCTTGAAGGTGAACACCATTATTATTTATGTGGTGAAATTTTATTAGGTGAGGCTGCTCAATCTTCCCTTTCCTACTTAGGAAGTAAACTATGTGAAGCCTCCTCATCAGTACCTTATCTCCTCCCTTCCTTTCTCTGCTTGCTTCCATCTCGATCTTCGTAAGACATTATTTCTCAAATCTCTTTTAATTTGCCTCCTACTGGAAAACTCCAAGCTATCAATATTTCTATCCATATATATATATATATATATATATATATA
>NW_021319483.1:734278-742482 GCF_001605985.2 Dendrobium catenatum | reverse complement strand
AAGAGGGGGGGGGTGAATTGGTATTTTTAAAAATTATTTAAAAACAAGAACAAATATCACAAACCAAAATCAACACGGAAAAACAAGTGCGGAAAAAATTAAAGTGCAGAAGCAGTAAAAAGAACACAAGGGTTTATAGTGGTTCGGTCAACTTGACCTACGTCTACTCTCCGGAGGTGCCCTCCAAGTATTCCACTACCAATGTGACTCTCCTTTAGCCCCCACATCTAGGAGAAGAAGCCCTTACAAAAACACCTCCTTTTTGCCACACCCGGCAAGGCAGAGAACCCAACTCCTTTTGCTT
Organism: Dendrobium catenatum; assembly: GCF_001605985.2. Classification (NCBI taxonomy): domain Eukaryota; kingdom Viridiplantae; phylum Streptophyta; class Magnoliopsida; order Asparagales; family Orchidaceae; genus Dendrobium; species Dendrobium catenatum. The sequence continues at coordinate 742,178 of NW_021319483.1, read as the reverse complement.
CCTCCTGAAGCAGGAAGAGAACCACGATCACTTGCTGAAACTTACCTCTCCCAACCCTTCCAAGGACAAGAGACTTTAGGGAAGAAGAAGTGGAATAATGTTTGGAGCAACCCTTGTGAACCCCCTCACAAGCTCCCCCTCACAAGATCCTCTCTCTCTTTCTCTCTCTCTCTCTCCTTTAGGTTTTCTAAGGTCAAGACAGCAGCCAAGGATGTTCAAAAACGTTGAACAAGAGCTCTTAAATAGAAGACCTTCAAAGGAACTCATTAATTGCAAGATGCTGACTTTATCGTCCAGGACGATATGGAAATCATCCTGGCCGATCAGTACAAATCTCATAAGATCGGCCAAAACATTGCCTTAAATGCAAACTGGATGATTCAAAATTTGCTTGATCGTTCTAGACGATCTCACGATCATCTCAGCCGATCAGTTAAAATCAGAGGAAAATTGTCCAGAGCATTGCCCTAAATTTGAGATGTCCAAACCAAATCGGCCAGAGTATCGCCCTAAATTTGTACTTGCTTATATTTATCGTCCAGGAAAAACCAAGGGTTTTTGAATGGATCATCCAGGCCGATCTTACAATGGTCCAGGACGATGTGATCGTATCAATCATCCTTAATTACTCCCATGATTGCTGGATCAATTTAGTCATAATTATACAATATCGTCCAGGCCGATCAAAGAATCATCTTGGCCTATTTCCAAAAATATAGAATTCCTAAATAGATCATGACGGCTAACTCTTTCTATTTTGAGCCTATCATCCTGGCTGATACAGGTATCGTCCAGGACGATCAGCTAATGATGGCTACCTTAACAAGAAATCCTGATTAGAGTTTCTGTTTTGAACTCGATCTGTCAGGCCGATAATAATATCGTCTCAGCCGATGTGAGTAAAAATAGAGATTCTAAATCTCTTAAATGTGTGTGTGTAGGGTTACTTAGTATTAGTCACTACAAAGATTATAATTGACTCAAGAAGGGGAAAAAGAAAATTACAGACTAACTCAAACCTAGTCTACCCAATCTTGAGTTGGTTCCTATTGTCGTCCAATCTTTGAGTCCTGAAAGTCAGTAGAAAAAGGCAGTCATAGTGAAATAAGATTTGTTTGCTATCATCAAAATCATAATCCAAAAACTAGGTTTGTAACAATCTCACCCTTTTTGATGATGGCAAACATATCGATAATCAATTTTAAAATAATAATGCAAAACTAAACAAGCTTTCAAATTTTTGAACAGAACAAGTACAAACATACTACTCCCCCTTTTGACATCTCAAAAATGAGGAGGAAACTAAAAATATAAACTAAAGCAACTAAAAACACAATACAAAAAAAGAAATCAATCTATAGAAAATAGAAACTAAAACTACATAAATGAGGGATCCTGATCATTAGATGGAGGTGGAGGTGGTGGAGCCTGCTGAAAGAAGCTAGCTAGTGTAATAAAATGAGCATTGAACCAGGCTATGTCTTGGTTGTCCTGCTGCTGCTGGTGAGTAATATAGCTGTCAAAACAGGCTAAGTCCTCTGTGCGGTGTTGCTCGTAGCGGGTCATGTCCTCAGAATGTTGCTTCTCCTATGCAGCAACGTAAGCGTAAAAACGGGTCTCCCAACGATAAAATCTCTCCACTAACTTGTCAAACTGTGAGTGTTTGTGAAGAGGAACAAGATCAGTAACGGGAGCGGGAGCCTCCTCCTCCTCGGCCCTCTGAGGTTCCCCATCTCCTGGGTGGAGACGAGTATTGTGAAGGACATTGAATGAATTATTTGAGTAACAGGGAGGCGGATGGTTGGGGTGAACAGGATATTGAAGATTGTATTTGGTTTTAAGAACTTATGAGATGATGTGTCCCAAAGCCAGATTGGGTTTGCTCTTATGACCCGGATTATGGATTGTATTTAAATGATCAATGTATCGAAGCATTAGATCAGTAGCATTAAAATCTCTATGGGCCATGATGTAAAAGGTGGTAAGAGAAAGTAATGGGGTGATGTGGATTCGGTCCCTGGCTTTTGGAATTATGGAGGTGCGAAGGACATGTTGGATTGTCCTAGCATCTTTGACTAAAGAGCTAGTCTCTCCAACATGAAAGGGAGAGTTGGTTTGGCGTAGAAAATGATTTGCAGCAGACCAGTTGAAGTCAGGATCAGAGACAGTTAAATGCGGCTTATCCCTGGTGGTGGATAGCTGGAGAAGTTCAGCACAGTCTTGATATGTGATCTCGACCGGGTGTTGATTCATATAAGAGGTTAGGGCAGTGTAGGCAGCATTTATTCAGAGATTTGCTAAAAATTCAAATAGAAGTTCAGAGGCAAAAGGGACTTCTAGAGTAAGAATGGAGCAGAAAGAAGTGTGAGCGAAGAGATCTAGTACCGGATATGAAAGGTAGGCAGGATTTATTATCCTGGAGAGAGTGATGCTGCATTCTTTGGGAGTAATTAAGGATGATTGATCGGACAGCTCAAATTCAGGGCGATGCTCTGATACCACTTTAAAGTGCTCAGATGACACTAGAATGTGCTCTGATATCATTTGAAAGTTTGTTAGGGATGTTAGGCCCTATGAACTAGTCCCGAGGCTAACTAAGAAGGGGAGTGAATTGGAATTTTTAAAAATTATTTAAAAATAAGAACAAATATCACAAACCAAAATCACCACGAAAAAATATGTGCAGAAAAAATTAAAGTGCGGAAGCAGTAAAATAAACACAAGGGTTTATAGTGGTTCGGTCAACTTGACCTACGTCCACTCCCCGGAGGTGTCATCCGAGTATTGCACTACCAATGTGACTCTCCTTTAGCCCCCACAGCTAGGCAGAGAAGCTCTTACAAAAACACCTCCTTTTTACCACACCCGGCAAGGCACAGAACCCAACTCCTTTTGCTTCCTCCTAAAGCAGGTAGAGAATTATGATCACTTACTGAAACTTACCTCTCCTAACCCTTCCAAGGACAAGAGACTCTAGGGAAGAAGAAGTGGAACAATGCTTGGAGCAACCCTTGTGAACCCCCTCACAAGATCCTCTCTCTCTCTCTCTCCTTTAGGTTTTCTCAGGTAAAGACATCAGTCAAGGATGTTCAAAAATGTTGAACAAGAGCTCTTAAATAGAAGAGCTTCAAAGGAGCTCATTAATTTTAAGTTGCCGACTTTATCGTCCAGGATGATATGGAAATCGTCCTGGTCGATCAGTGCAAATCTCATAAGATCTGCCAGAGCATTCCCCTGAATGCAAACTAGACGACTGAAAATTTGCTTGATCATCCCGGATGATCTCACGATTGTCCCAGTTGGTCAGTTCAAATAAGAGGAAAATTATCCAGAGCATCGGCCTGAATTTGAGCTGTCCGATCCAAATCGGCCAGAGTATCGCCCTGAATTTGTACTGGTCGATATTTATCATCTAGGAGCAACCAAGGGTTTTTAAATGGATCATCTAGGTCAATTTTGTGATCATTCAGGATGATGTGATTATATCAATCATCCTTAATTACTCACATGATTGCCGGATCAATTTAGGCATAATTTTACAATATCGTCCAGGCCGATCAAAGAATCGTCCTGGCCGATTTCCAAAAATATAGAATTCCTAAATAGATCATGGCAGCTATCTCTTTCTATTTTGAGCCTATCGTCCTGGCCGATACAGGTATCGTCCAGGATGATCAGCTAATGACGACTGACTTAACAAGAAATCCTAATTAGAGTTTCTATTTTGAACTCGATCGGCCAAGCCGATAATAATATCGTCCTGGCCGATGTGAGTAAAAACAGAGATTCAAAATCTCTCAAGTGTGTGTGTGTAGGGTTACTTAGTGTTTGTCACTACAAAGATTACAATTAACTCAAGAAGGAGAAAAGAAAATTACTGACTGACTCAGACCTAGTTTACCCATTCTTGAGTTGGTTCCTATTATCGTCAAATCTTTGAGTCCTAAAAAGTCATTCGTAGTGAAACAAGATTTATTTTCTATCATTAAAATCATAATCCAAAAAACAGGTTTGTAACAGGGGTGAATTGGTATTTTAAAAAATCTACTAATAATCAAAGCATAAAACTTAAAACCAAAATCATCAAAGAAATCAAAGTGCGAAAAAATAAATGCAAAAATCAAAACAAAGAAAGATCACACCAGATTTATAGTGGTTCGGTCAACTCGACCTACGTCCACTCCTCAGAGGCGCCCTCCGAGTATTTCACTACAAAAGTGACTCTCCTTTTTCTCTTGCTCCCACAGCAAGGAGGAGAAGCCCTAAAAAAACTCATTTTCGCAAACCTCAGCGATGCAGAGAACCCAACTCCTTTTGCTTCCTTCTAAAGCAGGCCGAGAACCCAACTCCTTTTGCTTCCTCCTTAAGTAGGAAGAGAACCCAACTCCTTTTGCTTCCTCCTGAAGCAGGCAGAGAACCTCGACCAATTTCTGAAGCTTACCTCTCTTGAACCCCCAAGCATGAAGGACAAAGGTTGGAGAAGACACCTTGGAACCTTGCTTTGGCAACCTTTGTGAATCCCTCTCACAAACTCCCCCTCATAAGTTCCTCCCTCTCTCTTCCTCTCTCTCCCTCTCCTCTTGGCTCTCTAAGGTCAAGACAGCAGTTAAAGGTCTCTTTGCATGAAAAAATTCAGGTTCTTTAAATAGAATTTCAAGAACTGACATTATCATCCAGGATGATAGGAATATCGTCATGGCCGATCAGTACAAAATAAGCTCAATCAGCCGGGATGATTTGGGATGATCAGATGAAAATTGATTACATCATCAAGGCCGATACAATATCGTCCTTGCCGATTAGTTCAAATTTATGTACAATCATCTTGAATATCACCTAGAATAGATGCTGGCTGATGTCAATCATCTAGGACATCATCCCGGGCAATCCTGTGATTGGCCCGGCCGATGTGATCATGTCAATCAGTCTTAACTACTTTGCATAATTACCAGATTAATTTAGGCATAATTATGCTGCATCGTCCAGGCTGATATTGAGATCATCTTGGCTAATGTACTAAAATAAAGAATACCTAAATTGATCATGGCGACTGATTCTTTCTAATTTGAGCCTATCATCCTGGTCGATACAAGGATCATCCAGGACGATGTGCTTAATGATGGCTGCTTAACCAGGATGCCCTAATTAGTGTTTCTATTTTTAGTCAGATCATCCTAGCCAATATGAACATCATCCAGGCTGATGTACTCAAAACAGAAAATCCCTCAAGTGTGTGTGTGCAAGGTTACTTAGCATTAGGAACCACTTTTATAATTGACTCAAGAGAAAGAAAAACATTACAAACTGACTCAACCTAAATCTACCTAATCTTGAGCTGGTTTGAGTTGCATTCGATCATGTGGACCTAAAAAGTTAGTAGATAAGGTAGTCGTATAAAAACATGATTGTTTGCTATCATCAAAATTCTAATCCATAATATCATATTCGCAACATTAATAGGCTGATAGAAGTAAAAAATTAATAAATTAAAAAATTAAAAAAAGTTGATAGAAATTAATATTTTTGGTGATTTTCTCCTATAATTAATATTCTCATCTAATTAAGCGAACTCTTGATGCATGTTATTTGAAGATACTTCTATTTAAGAGGAGTGATGGCTGATGTAAGGAACTTTCATGTAAATAAGTTGGAAGATTGTTAAAATTGTGTGGAATTTTAGATTTAGGTTTCGTTTGGGATGGATTTTTTATTGCTTTAGAAAGATGATTTAAAAAGCAGTAAAAATGTTGTCCCAAAAAGGCCTTAGGCCTCGTTTGGGACAACATTCTTACTCCTTAAAATAACTTTCTATTACAAAAATTTTTATACTAGAAATATACTGTAAGAAGCAATAAAAAACCTTGCCAAATGAAGCCTTTGTCTCCTATCAAATAATTGAAAACTATATTTATGCACCAATACTAAGTTGTTGACATTCAAAATTAAACTTAATTTTTAATATTAAAAATAGATTTAACGATTAAGTGATACTATAGTTATGTATCCAGCCTAATTTTGATCTCCCTTGATTCATTCCCTAACAATTATAATTGGTTAAATAATCATTATTTCCATAGGGTGATTAAGAATACATAAAATATTCATCTTTTATATTTGATATCACATTAATAAAATAAAAACATTTGAATAATATATGTTATTTTTTGTGGTAAACTAATATTTCATAGGACATGCACTTTAAAATTTTGGCTATCTTTTATAAATTAGGGTTTCATTTGAGATGACTTTCTTATTGCTTCTTAAACCAGCTTTTTAGTATGAAAATTTTAATTTTGTATAAGAAATATGCTTTAAGAAGCAGTAAGAAAGTCCTCCCAAGGCTTCATTTAGGATAGCTTTCTTACTATTTTGTAAAGTTACTATAGAGAAAGTAACTTTTTAAAGCTTTTAAAGAAAGCATCTTCCAAGTATAATTTTTTTTTTAAAAGCAACCATTAACCAATGATAAAATTCAGAACGTTAAATTCAAATCCAAAAGAAATATTAAAAGTGTTAAGAGGGATTCTCACTTAAAACATGGTTCAAAATTCCAACCAATTCACCAGCGCTATGGTGGTTCAAATTCAGAACGCCATACATTGAAGACAGCTGAAAAAATGCTAATATTAAGGGAAGAGAAGAAGGTACTGTTAGCCTTAATTCAAACTTGTTGGTTGAGCCGGATATAGCTCAAAATACAAATACTGAAAACAATCAAGCTGGTTCATTGATTCCTGAAATTAGAGATGAAATTACTGAATTTGATTCGGCTATTCCTATAGATGAGAAAGGTTCTACCGGAGTTCAAAACAATAGTGCTGAAAATTCAGAATCTCAAAATTCTAATTTTGAAATGCCACCAAGCATGGAGGTAGATAAGGCTGTTGAGGAGCTTTAGCCAGATTTATTCCCAAAAATTCTAGCTGGACAAAATTTTGTTATTCCAACGGATACTCCTAAGATTGCTGAGAATTTGAATTTTCAAGTTCCACAAATGATGGAGGCTGTTATGGAGAAGATTGAGAAGGAGCAGGTACCGATTTTGACTCCTTCTAAAGCTGATAATATTTCTGGATTATCTACTTATAATGATAAACTAAGAGATGGCTTTTCTAATTCCATATCTCCTTCTTCTACATTCAGTTAAAAATTCAATAAAACTATTTTTATTAAAGGAGAAAAAAATTACTTCATTGGAGCTATCCGGTTCTAAACCCAAGCTATTCAAAGAACTACAATGGCTAGGACCATTGAAAGATCAAAATAGGAGGAGGATTGCTGATCACAAAGTGAAGAATGATTTGAAGAGTTCTTCACAAAACCTTTCACTAATATGATACCCGATTTTCTCATCTCAATTTACAAAGTTGTTGGAGACATGAAGACGGAAATTCTTATCAAAGAATTTTCCATTCATTTTGCTTGGTATTACAGAATTGGTATTTGGAAAAGACTTCTAAAATACCTATCATTGGTTTTTATAGGTATTTTGAGAATGTCTTATCTTTTTTGTAATTTTCTTTTGATTTTCCATTATAGCTGTTTTTTTCTTTTAGAATTTTTGTTTTTTAAACCTATTATATTTGTTTATGGGAACGTTACTGGATTGTATTCTTTAACCGGATGGGAACTCTGAGATACTAACCAACCTTCGGGTTGTTTCAAATTATTGGTATCCTCTGCATCTCAACGGTTTCAAAATAGGAAATAGTGGATTTCATTTCTGTTGAGTCTAGTAATTAGGTTGTTAAGCCTAAGTGAATGTCCCAAGGCTACCAAGAGGGGGTGAATTGGTAGTTTAAAAAACAAAGTTAAAATTTAAGACCCCTTTTTGAAAATTATTGAACCGAAATAAAATCTCTTTTAAATTTTGTAGAAAAAGGTTTTTCAACCACAGAGT
>NW_021319483.1:703196-717256 GCF_001605985.2 Dendrobium catenatum | reverse complement strand
TATAACTTTTATATATATATATATATATATATATATATATATATAGAGAGAGAGAGAGAGAGAGAGAGAGAGAGAGATTTTAATAAAACATAGAAAAAATAGAAATGCATTGATTACAAAGGGCAACATACTTTAATAATGATTAAATTCTTTTATCATCAACTATTATAGAGAAATTTGAATATAAATATAGCTTAAGAAAATGAGTTAGATCAGATCTATAGAGAGAGAGAGAGAGAGAGAGAGAGAGAGAGATTTTAATAAAACATAGAAAAAATAGAAATGCATTGATTACAAAGGGCAACATACTTTAATAATGATTAAATTCTTTTATCATCAACTATTATAGAGAAATTTGAATATAAATATAGCTTAAGAAAATGAGTTAGATCAGATCTCATCAATGGATATTTCTACAAGTAGAGCTTCATTCAAAAATAATTGTCCAAGCAACAGAGGCCGTTAAATAGTAGATACATGTTACACCATCAAATCCCAAATAGAGTTATATAATGTTCTTAAACACTACAAAACAAATAATGCCACAACACATCGTAAAAATTGTAGAGGAATATTAGCAATGGTAGAGAAGTACAAAGTTTAACATCTCAACATTGTACTAAGATCCAACACACAAAAAGACGGCCCTTGAACATGAACCGTTTATAAAATATTTGAGTGCCTTATTGATATAAAAAATTAATGATCTTGAGCTCGTTGGATTTGCTCGTCGAGCTGCTCGATTTGACTATAAGCATATCACTTTTGGAAATTGTTTGATAATCTAATTTATGGTTTGAACCTTCTATAAGTGCTTCGGGGCCATGATTTGGACTCATTTGGGCTCGTATTGAGTGTTGCTGGGTTTGTATTTTTGAGACATTCAGTTTGACTATAAGTTTGCTGAAATTGGAGTTCATATGGTCTATGATTTAATTTTTGAAGTTTCTAACTTGATTTTCCCTTGAGATTTGTGCCCGTTCAAGATAATTTTTGATGATTTATAAATAGATATTCTTTAATAATAAAAATAAATTAATCCAATTGCTCCATTCTTTTAGATCGAGCATGTATATAAGGGAAAATAATGGATTTCTCACATATAAAATTGCACGTGTGAACATTTGTTGTACTTTATGCTCAATGGTTGGTGGTGATTGGGTGAAGACACATATAATTGATTTTATCTGTCATTGATAGTTTCCTGAAACAACGTAGTGATTATTTGAGGAGTTAGCCAAAAATTGTCAACCACTTGGACTTATGATTTGCCAATGCCACACTCCAAAATTTGAAATATGAGTCCAAAAATAGAAGAAATAAGAGGATAACATGTAGAGAAATTCTATCTTGGGACCCCTGCAATCCATTGAAGTTTTAATTATAGTAGTTTCAAACTAATTACAATGTAGTTACACTAATTGTTCAATTACAAGCAATCAACCCACTAATAATAACAATAGCCTACCCTACTATAGAAAACTTAGATTAAAATAGCATCATATAAATTGTATCAGGATGAGTTTAAATATTATTAAATTTATATAGAAATTAGTGATTGCTTAAATGAAAATTGCAAATTCTTCAAATTTAAATCATCCTGATACCATTTTATTAAGATATTCTAAGAAAGTTGTTATAGTAATTGCTTAAAAAATTTACTAATCACTATTGTTGTCATTCCTTCTACTACCACTCTGATTCTGATTGCTCACATCTCTCATAATAGAGTCCTTCGTCCCCACCATTCTACATCTTAGAAAATCTCTTAGAACAAATGGTACCTAGCTGCGAGCTTTATTATCACCACTTTCCTTACTTTTAACTTCAATAAGCTGCCTCCCATGCTCAATGGCAACAATTTGTTCACAACAGAATTTCTCTACTCTCTTCATCTCCTCCTTCCAAGAATCTATCTTGAAATCCACAGTTTTCCTTTAGGCTTCTTCCGAGCTTGAATTCAATTTTTCTACTAGCAATTATTACTCTAATTCTATAGGAGGCTTCAGAGAAGCAATTTTTTCTCTCTACAATGTTTCACCTGGCATTCTTAAAGTCGCAGGAGTAGCCAAGGACTTTGCTTCTTCCTTTAACTTCTCAAAAATTTTGATGGGAGAGAGGAGAGATCCCTTTAATACATACTCGCAGTAGGAGGTAGGGATGATGAGGTAATCTTCGGTGAGTTCCTGCCATATATAGCCGGCCTTGAACTTCCTGTAATAGCAGTATTATCGATGAAATATGCATGCCTTTGTAATATAATGTCATACGTAATTGATAGATTTTCCATTTTAATATAGTATTAAATCTCTATTAAGTAAGCTTCTATCTGTTAATAATATAGTATTAACTACCAAATAAGGAAATTGTTATCTTAAGAAGTATTAATTCAAATGGTTTGTTATCTATTTCATAATAAAATGTTATATAGTATAAGATGACATCAAACTAAAGCTTCGTTTGGGATGACTTGCTTACTTCTTCTTAAAGCAGCTTTCTAATATAAAAATTTTAATTTTTAAACTAAAAAACTATTTTAAGAAACAATAAAAATATCATCCCAAATGAAGCCTAAGTTAACTCGTAAAGAAGAACAAACTTGCATTAAGATGTTAAGCTATTAATGAGCAAACCCATTGTATGGCGAAGCAAAGGAATCTTACATTTCTTTTCCCCTGAGCTCAGATGACAATCTCTTAAAATATAATCATGTTACCAATTTCATATAAACAAAGTAAGAAATTTATTGAAAAAATAATTAATTAAGAGAGAGAGAGAGAGAGAGAGAGAGAGAGATGATGTTGTTGATGATGATGAATATGATGAGCTTGTGCACCTTGAAGGTGAACACTATCGCTGTTGAGTTGGTGAACTGTGATGAGGTGAGGTTGCTCGATATTCCCTTTCCTGCTTAGAAAGTAAACTATGTGAAGCCTCCTCATCAGTACCTCATCTCCTCCCTTTCTTTCTCTGCTTGCTTCCATCCAATCTTCACAAAACTTTGGTTCTCAAATCTCTTTTTCCTCATAACGGATAGCTCTAGGCTATATATATATATATGAGAGAGAGAGAGAGAGAGAGAGAGAGAGAGAGAGAGAGAGAAGGGGGGATTGATTGACTAATTATTCTCAAGGGACTTCGATATTTACTCTTCTCAAGCGAGTAATTAGCAAACTTTCTACCTACAGATGTTTATGAGCTTCTTTTGCTAATTAATCATGTCATGGAATATGAATATGTCGGAGAATTAATTGAGATCAATCTAGAGAGTGATAATTGTCATAAAAAGGAGGTAATTATGTATAACCATTGCAAGAAAATATATCTGTTTTTGGAGATTGGGTAATAGCTAAGAAAAGGGTGGATGCAATTAATTTGTTTTTTTTTTCAAGAAAGCATTAAAATTCTATATTAAAGAAAAGAAAGTTACAACCTAGTACCATCTGATTCCTTCATAAGCAAATTAATGAAGGAATCCGGAACATTACAGCTAACCAAATCTTTCCAAACAAAAGGGCTAAAACAAGCATAGTTAGCACAGAGATCGGCTAACTTATTGCTTCCTCTATTCACAAAAAAAAAAAAACAAAATTTAAATCTTTAAGAAAAGAGAGATCAATACTATCGGTACCTCCTTTGTCCACCTTGTTCTTGATGAAATTTATAACATTTTTGTTGTCACCTTCAATAATCACTCCTTTGTAATTCTTCACCCAATTGCTTAGAAATTCTTTCAAAGAAAGAATAGAATTAAGCTCCATTGCACCGAAATCCCAATGCACAAACGGTTTACCGAAGGCCATCAAAAATCTCCCCAAATGATCTCTAAAGACCCCACCTACACCTGGTTTATATGAATTATAGACAGCTGCATCAATATTTACTTTGATCCAATCAGGTGGAGGAGGATACCAATTATTGAGCAACCTGGATGGTTGGTTGATACCCTCAATGCCCGAGAAAGAGCAAAAAGAATTTCTGTGCATAGCAGTAAAGCAAACTGCATTTGAAGCTATATACAACGGGCTGGAACATTTCCCTTCATGAACAAAAAGATTTCTAGATTTCCAGATATGAAACACAGTATTGCAATAAAGACTTTTTACCCCAGAATTTTGAACCTTTAGCCACTTTAAGCACTCTTCCAGAGAAACAAATATCGGAATTCCAAAACCCCAAGAATTTAAAATATCCACCACTTCTAACTGTTTGTTACAACCAGAAATAATATTCTCAGTATCTTCAATTTTCCCGCAGCCTCTAGGAAAATTATCAAAGTTTTGAAATCTCCTATAGCACATAAATTTATAAGTAGGTATGGCTTCATTAAGCAATCTCCACCAGAAAATCCTTACTTTAGGAATTAGTTTGGATTTGTCAAGCCACTTCCAGGAATTACCGTCAGCATAGATGGAATCTGAAGCTTTAGTTGCTAAAGAAGTCAGCGATCTTCCAGAAAATTTATGAATTAGCTCCATCCTATCTTCATTACTATTATTGATCTGAATAGAATTAATAATATCCAGTAATTCTGAACCAAAAAATTTCAGCAGCTCCATAAAATTCCAACCTCCATTCTTTATGATAATCTCCACCGGCTAATCATCTCCCAGCAAAGTATTAACGAAGGTTGGCCACTTCAACAATAACTTATCAAAGATCCACGTATCTTTTAAAGCATTGATTAAATTTCCTTTACCAATATCCCATCTAATAATTGGCTTTAAAAAAATTCTCCCATTGCTAATCAGCTTCGAAGAAATAGTTCCTAACCTCCTTGAAGAATTTTCCAACAGCAGCTGACCATATTTTTGGAATAACACTTTATGCATAAGAGATTCAATTTCTTGCCAATATCTCCAAGCCAACTTATCCCTTAAAGGTCCTTCCTTCTTCAAACAAGAGTTGATGCCAAGGCCTCCCAACTCCTTGGGTTTACAAAGTAAACCCCAACAAACATAATGAAGACCCTTATTCCCATCTCCTTTACTCCAAATAAACTTTCTGCAAGCCTTTTCAACTTCCAACAAGATTTGCTTAGGCACGAAAGACAAGGTAATATGAAAGGTTGGTAAAACTAATAAAACTGAGTTTATCAAAGTAAGTTTCCCTGCAAGAGAAAGAAGTTTACCTCCCCATATACCAAGCTTAATCAAAACTTTTTCCAAAATGAACTGAAAATCAAATTTCTTCAACCTCCTCAAAGCCACCTTAGTCCCTAAATAAGTGAATTCATGAAGTTCTCTAAACTTCATAAATTTGTAAATCTTCCTCCTTCTCCCTTTCTTTACTGATTTTCCAAAAAGAATTCCAGATTTTTGTAGGTTGACCTTTTGACCCGTCCAATCACAAAAATCCATGATAATCTCTCTAACAATTTTAATAGACTCCAACATGGCTTCAAAAAACACCATAATGTCGTCAGCATAGAGCAAATGGGAAACTTTAGGACTCATATAAGAGACGCTAATACCAATAGATTTCCCCCTTTGGTTGAAAGCATTAGATAGTAGTTGTGCACATAAAACAAACAAGAAGGGACAAAGTGGACATCCCTGGCGAAAACCACATTTAGCCACAATCCACATAGAATAGACTCTGTTGATGATCAAAGAAAACTTATGACCAACAACACATTCCATAATCAATTTAGCAAAGGAATCCAAAAATCCAAAATACCTCAGAATTTTATTCAAAGTTGGCCAACCCATGGAGTCGTAGGCTTGCTCCATATGGATCTTGAAAGCAATCATTCCATTAGAAGATTTGGAATGCCTAAACTTATGAAAAATTTCATGAGCAACAAGAACATGGTTCCATAGAGACCTACCTTTCAAAAATGCCACTTGTTCTTTAGAAACTAGCTTTGGAACAACAATCAAGAGCCTATTAAGAAGAATTTTTGCCCCAATTTTATAAACAGAATTGCATAAGCTAATGGGCCTGAAATTGGATGGAGAAATCGGATCCTTAACTTTGGGAATCAAAACAATGTTAGTGTTTTTCCAATCATCATTCATCTTACCACCAACAAAAAAATGATCCAAGGCATTCAATAAATCGACTTTGATAATGTTCCAATAGAATTTAAAAAAGGTATAAGTCATACCATCTTAACTGGGTGCTATATTACCACCAAGCTCTTTAATAACCTTCTCAAGTTCTTCAATAGAAAATCTCCTAACCAGGAAATCCTTATCTTCCTTAACCAAAGTTGAGACTGGAACCGGCCAACCACACAGAGAACATAATCTGTCTTTCCATTTGCTGTTGAAAAACTGGAACAAAACATCCTCTATGCCTTTTTGATCTTCCACCAAATCACCTTACACGTTTTTAATACTATGAATATAGTTAGAGTTCCTCCTAGCATTAGCAAAAGCTTAATAAAATTTGGTATTATAGTCCCCATCCAAAAACCATTTTATTTTTGTTGTTGCTTACATATAGCATTTATACGAGCTAAAACATTATTGAGTTCACCAATATACGCCTTTAAACTCCATTGTTCCTCTTCCGAAAGCACCACACTTTTACTTTCCTTCTCTTGTAAAGCCAAAATTTCTTCTTTGAGTTTATTTTTTGAAAGGATGAATTCATTGAACTTAGATTTACTCCAATAATGCAGATTTCTTAATACCCTCTTCATCTTTTGATTTAAAACTTGTGCTAGATCCCCTTTGGCATTTTTCCTCCAAGAAGATAACACTATAGTAGTAGCAGGGATCATAGTCTGATTTTAATAAACTTGTTGAACTTCAGCCCTCACAGCAAGTCTATTAAATTTGAGGAGGTTTGGACTTCTATACACATCTTTACTAACCAATAATCTGTGAGGAGAGTTAAAAGCAGCAGAATTTACAAGGCACCTATCCAATTTTTCCAAGGTCCTATCAGCACCGTCCTTATTGTTACACCAAGTAAACTTGGGGCCAACACAAGAGACCTCATGTAAATCATTACATGAAATAAAAGACTTCACCTCCTTAACCCAAATTAAAAACAAACTTCCTCCCTCCTTTTTTTTCCTCCTTAGACAACAAGAAATTGAAATCTCCCCCAATGATCATAGGGATGTCTTTAACCAAAACCCGCTCTAAGCCATCCCAAAGTAGCCTTCTTCTATACACATCTTTACTTCCATAAATTGTCGCTACTCTCCAACCGCCCTTGTTGAGAACCTCTAGATCTCCAACAACAAACTGTGAAGAAGCCTCCACCACCTTGAATGTAGCAACAACAAGTTTCCAAATCAACAAAATTCCTCCCAACAAACCTTCAGAAGGAACAAAAAAGAAATCCCAACCATCACCAAACATCTCCATGATAAGCTTACTATCAATCAATGTCAACTTAGTTTCCGACAATCTAAGAAAAAAAAACATAATTATCTCTTATGAACTCCTTAGCATATAGGGAAGCTTTTTTTTTCCTAGCTCCCCTACAATTCCAAAAATCGATAGAGGACATTTAATGATCCGAGGGGAAAAGGTTCCCCGCCCTTTTTTTAGCTTCTCCATCCAACTTCCTACTTCTAGGAACAAGCTTAATCGGACAAAGACCTTTTAGTTGCTTTGCACCTTTCTTTTTAGATTTGACAGATTCATTATGCAATAAACTGATTTTATACTCCAACGAGCCATCTAATGCATTACCATTTATGTTTACTCCATCAGGAACCGAAATAGAGCATTCCTCCAGAACCGATTTTCCCTCTATAACACTATCATCATCTGGTACAGCTTCACCAATAATTTCACCTTCCTCTCCCACATTGAATAAAACAACAAACTGATTGGGGTTGCAAATTAAATTTCCAACATTATTGACTTGGTCTTCATTGTTGATGACAGTTAATTCAACATCTGCATCCACAGCCTCCATGCTATCAGCAGCCATACCAGCAAGCTGATCCACTTTAACTGATTGCAAGGAGTTATTGCAAACTCCAGTTTGAACCTTGTTCACCTCATTTACTGCTTTTGAAGTTTTATCACCAGAAACAGGGGGACTTTTCCATTTATTTTGAAAGTTGTTAAACTTCCTCCTTCTCCTCCCATAATCAACCTGGATCCAAGGTCCATAACCTCCTCCATTAGCATTGGATTGGTTACCTTCCTCCAAATTGGAAATCCCTCTAGAACCAGTTAAATTCCCATTCCCATTAACAACTTGGGATTCACCGTGGCTAGGAACAGCCCCAACACTCAAATTGCTACAAGCTTTCTCCACATGCCCAACTTTACCGCATTTGAAACAGATGTGAGGAATCCTCTCATAAAAAATTTTCTGGAAGAATTTACCCATTGTTCCTTCAACCCAAACTCCCTGAAGGAGTTTGTCATCCAAATTGATCTTAACACAAACTCTTCCAAATTCTCATCGCCCCCATTGGAACATGTTTTCATCTATTAGGAAAGGTTTACCAACCATAGAAGCTATCCTACACACATTAAATATGTCCCAGCTTTGTAAAGGAAGGTTTGGAAGCCAGATCCAAACCGAAACTGTCAAACCTTTCAAAGAAGATGGATCAAAATTCAAAGACCAATTGTCTAATCCAATAATGCTCCCGTTAACATACCAAGGTCCGCTTTTAAGAATAGATTCCATAGCTCCAATTTCTTCAAAAGCACTTAAAACCCAACCGCTACCGAGCAGAGTCATGTGAAATCTACCAAACTGATCCCATTGCCTCCTTAACTCTTGCCCGATAATATGATAAGTAGCATATCCGAACACTTTAACTACTAAAGACTTATGTAATCTGGAACTATTTTCAGCTTCATATTGTTGGTGCAATTTAACCACCCCATTAACAAGAAACTCCTCACCAAGATCGAAATCAACATATTTAAAGTTTTGTTTCAAACTCCAGACACTTCCTTCTGGTTTACCTCTTTGGGGAAGAAAACGAGGATTAGCCCTGACGTCAGAAGAACAATTTCCCAAAGAAGCCGAATCACAAACACGAATGTTTCCCCATCCTTCTCTGACTGGAGAAACTTTAGGAAATTCAGCCTCCCTAAGTTGATCACCCAAATTTTTGCTGACTCCAACATCTAATGAAAAATCCTTCAAGAAGCCTTCCTTAATGCCTTCAAAGGAAGAACCAGGATCAGAATCAACCCTTCCTTCTAGCCACAATACCTCTCTTAAAACAGGACTAGAATAAATTTTGTCAATCTTCTCATCTTGCTTGATCTGAATCACCTGTTTCCTTTTACCCGCACATTCCACAATCTTCTTGGGAGATTGGTAGCCTCCCTCATTAATAAAAATAGGTTTAACAGATTTAAACCTCAAAACAACCTCCCGATCATACACCTTGTCAACGTCCCCAAAAGCAGGAGGAGATAAAGTTTGATTCTTGCAAGAAAGAATCTTAATAGCATGGACCAAAGAAGAACGGAATTCTCCAGCTCCGGCGGAAGGAGGCCGCTGGCCCTCCACCGTCATCGGAGAAGAAAGCAAAAGCGGGAAATCAGAAAATAAAAAATCTTGAACTTTCTCACTCTAAAAAATCAGACTTTTTCACTCTAGAAGATGCAAATTATTTGCTTTCTAGTTGATTTAGTCTCAAGATGATTCCATTAAAATTTTTGTACATGGGAAAATTTTAAATGTATTAATGACTTGATAGAAATCATTATTTAGGGTTATTATCTCCTAGAATTAATATTCTCTTGTGATTAAGTGATCTATTGATGCATGTTATTTGTTGATACTTATATTTGAGTGCAGTAATAATGATTGATGTAAGGAACCCTCATGTAAAAAAAATTAGAAGATTATTATTATTATTATTAATTAGAAGATTATTAGGATGTATGGAATTTAAGATGTAGGTTTTAATTGGGATGGCTTTTTAATTCTTTTAATAACAGTTGTTTAGCACAAGAAATTTAATTTTGGTATTAGGAGGCTGCTTTAAGAAGCTTCGTTTGGGATAGTGCTTTATTACTTCTTTCTGAAACAGCTTTTTAATATAATTTTTTTTTAGTTTAAAAATATATGTACAAAAAAGTCGCTTTAGAAAGCAGTAAGAAAGCCAAAGGCTCTGTTCGGGACGGCTTTCTTCCTGTTTCTTAAAGCAACTTTTTAGTATAAATATTTTAATTTTTATACTGAGCAGCTGCTTTAAAAAGCAACAAAAAAGCCATCCGAACCTATCTCCTCTCAAATAATTGAAAAAAATATTTATTTCATAATACTAAGTTGTTGATATTCGAAAATAAACTTAATTTCTTATATTAAAAATAGATTTAACAATTAAGTGATATTATAGTTATGTATCCCGCCTAATTTTGATCTCCCTTGATTCATTCCCTAACAACTATAATTGGTTAAATAATAATTATTTACATCGGGTGATTAAGCTTACATCAAATATTCATCTTTTATATTCACATTAAAAAAATAAAAACATTTGAATAATAATAGATGTTATTTTTTATGTTAAATTAATATTTCATAGGACATGCACCTAAAAATTTTGGCTATCTTTTATAGTTTAAGGTTTCATTTGAGGCGATTTTTTTATTGCTTCTTAAAGTATTTTTATAGTACAAAATTAAAATTTTTGTACTAGAAAGATGCTTTAAGAAGTAGTAAGAAAGTCATCCCATGGTTTCATTTAGGATAACTTTCTTACTATTTTGTAAAGTTACAGTAGAGAAAGTAGCTTCTTAAAACTGTTGTAGAAAGCAGTTTTCTAGTACAATTTTTTTTGAAAGAAATAAATAATCAATGGCCAAATAAAAAATGTGATTGCAGTCTGAAAAGCAAAGAAATAAGAAATTTATCCCTAACAAAGTCTAAGTGATGTTCACCAAATCATGTGAATTTGATCTCATTAAATGTGTTGATCGATACAGATTAAACATAAAATTAATTCCTAGCAAGTAAAGAATATAATTATTTTAATAGAAGATTAGATCCCTAACGGTTTGCATAAAATTATATTGAAAATTGATTCTCATACTACTCTGAATAAATCATCAAAAAATTATGTTGATCGGGCATGAATCTCAAAGAAAAATCTAGTTGGAAAGTTAAAAGGTCAAATCAGAGATCATTTGAACTACGATTTTAGCAAACTTACAATCAAATCGAACGTCTTAGAAATACAAACCCAACGATGACAAATTCTACTCAATCCAGGACCAAATGGATCCAAATCGAAGACCCGAAGCACATTCGGAAGGTTCAAACCATAATTTGGATTGTCAAATGGTTTTCAAACGTGACATGCTAATAATCGAATCGAGCTGCTCGACGAGACGAATCCACGAGCCCAAAATCTTTAAATTCTGAAATCATTAAGACATTAAAATGCCTAATAAATAGTCCAAGATCAAGGGATTCAACATCAACTATCCATTCAAACCACTCCTAAATTACCCTTGATCTCCTTCCTATTTATAGGTCATGCCACTCTCACAAAAGTTATAAATAGACCCTTCATTCTTCATAGAAAGGAGGACCCCCCAAGGGGGAGGAGGAGGAAGGAGGTCCAAGCAAGAAGAAGAGAAGGTAGAGTTCTCTTGCCACCAGACTCCTCCTTGACCACCTCCCGACCACCGACAAACACCGGACATCCGCCCATCGCCTGTTCATCCGACCTCCTTCACTAGAAAACAGCCTTTCTTACCACTGTCACCAGCCGATTATGGTCCTTCAAACCTCTGTAGCTCGTCGACTACGGTCCTTTCAACCTCCATTGTCCGCCGATTATGGTCCTTCTTATCTTTGTCTCTAAACAACGGTCCTTCTGACCTTCATTGCCAGATAATGAACTTTATGACCGCTATCGCCCACCGACTATAGTCCTTTCGACCTCCATCGCCTGATAAATATGGTACTTCTAACATTCATCGTCAGACAACGGTCTTTTCGACCATTATCGATCGTCGACCATGATCCTTCTAACCTCCATCACCAAACAATGTTCTTTTTTTACTTTTGTCGCCCACCGACTATTATCCTTCTGACCAAACGAGCATGATAAAAGTGATTCTTCATATTTCCACCATATAACACACTCTATATGATGTATATTTGCAACATCAAACCAATGAGTTTCCCCCAAGGAAGGGCCTCTTGTATTCAACTGGAAATACTAGTGGATCATTTCAAATTGGGTCGGTCCCCATGTTTTTTTCCCACTTCAACGGGTTTCCACGCAAAAATCTTAGTGTTTCCTATGAATGTTACATACTCTATTTTTTTATTGTGTGCTGAATCTTCATATAAAGCTAAGACGTTAAACTTTATACTTTTCTACTACCGCGAACAATCCAGTACGCAATAACTCTATTCGACACTCAATAAGGCTTACACTACATGGCATATTTTCCTTTCAATTTTTCTTTTTATTTCATTTTAGAAATTTTCATTTCAATAAAATGTATTTGAGAATTGTTACTCAATAAAGCTTACACTACATGAAAATTATAATATATTTGAGATAAGAGTCAGATGGCTTTAGTCATTTGGCTAATATAATATTCCCACAACCATTAGTAGGATGATGAGGACTAGAAGTGCCTAACCTTCATAGAAGTGTCACATATTTCTTGATGGTTTAAATATGCTTATTTATATCCAAAAATAAATATTAAGATTCCTAATAATATAATAATCCTAATAATAATTTATAAACTATATTACTTTAACTAAAACTATCAATTATATTATTTATCTAAATATATGATTGCATACTATACGTCAACAAAAATCATCTTGGTCAGGCACTAATCTCAAGGCATATTTAAGCTAAAAATTTTAAAAATTAAATTTGGTACCATCCAAATTCCAATCTTTGCAACCTTAAAGTCAAATTGAACATCTAAACAAGACAAATCTATTAATAACTAAATTGGCCCAAATCGAGTCCAAATGGGCTCGAACATAGGGACTAATGCATAGTTGTACACTTCGCATATGTCGGGGGTCAAAGGGTGAAGCGCCCCATGACGGGTTCGATCTATTGGGTTCTCTTTAGTATTTCTTTTTGTATTTGGTTCATTGTTCCATGAAAATAACATCTCTATTAATTATGTTGGGATAATTGCCTAAAAGACCATAGTATTTTAAAACTTTTAGGGGGACAATTTCTTGAAATTCCTTGTAAATATAATTAAAATAAATACATAAATGGGGGAAAAATTACTTAAAGAATCATGTAATAATTTTTTTTTTAGTCGGGCAATTTGCCCCACGAGCACGGAGGGGATCTGCCCCTGTCGGTAAGCCTTTAATTTACTTTTACATACGAAATATGTTGATGAAGAGATTAACACAAATGGAATTCGACTTAAGTAGACGTAGTATTTGTGCTGGAACTTTTTTAATTCATTTCTCTTTTATTTTTTGACCTTCTCTCAAACTTCTGTTGGTCTTCTTCAATGTTCCAACCAAATCACGGGGGGGGGGTGGGCAATTGCCCACCTACCTTAAGGTAGATCTGACCATGAGGAGCAACGCATGAACCAATCAACAATCGTACGAGAAAATGTTTAATTATTTTCAAATTTTAATAACTTCATGTAGTTTTTCAAACCGTCATATGGTATAACTGCTCGTACCATACGAACTTAGTTTGTACGGGATGATAATCGGGTACGAAGTCAGTTCATACCAATATACATTGGGTTCGTATGCAACTGATTTAAGTAAGTTCGTCCAGGATGATCCACGATCGTACGAGACAATCCACTTTATAAAGACTTGAAAATCAGCAATTTTGTATGGTTTTTGTGTCTTTCCTATATAAAGTCCAATTAAAATAGCCTCTAAATCTTTTTGCCTACTGATCTTCGTGCCTACTGAAAGGAGAGTCAAGGAGAGAGTGTGAGAGAGTGTTTGAAGGAGGATTCTTATTACTAGAGCATGAATGTTTCACTTGGTTCTCAAAGGTAAGAGTCTCTACTTGTGGTTTTTGATTACTTCACTCTTTTCTCTCTTAGTTCTATATTTCTTATGAGAAGATCTGTCAAGGAGATCCGGTTCTCTACCGACACTTGAAAAGTGTGAAAGGAGGAAAGGTTCTCTGCATA
>NW_021319483.1:648748-697943 GCF_001605985.2 Dendrobium catenatum | reverse complement strand
AGGGCTTTGATCATCACCATCCTTCATTATTTTTCAAATTCTAGTCACATCATCCCGGCCGATATTTTATCGTCCTGGCCGATAGGGAAAATTCTCTTCGAATTTCCATCTGCTGAACTTTTCTGTGCTTGCTATAATTCTTCGTCTTGGATGATACTTTATCATCCTGGATGATCTGATCGAACCCTGTTGCAATCATGATGATAGTCCTGGCCGATAAAATATTTTGTCCTGGCTGATGCATTTTATGGTCATCGGCCTGGCCGATACACTAGATCGTCCTGGACGATCCACGTGTCAGCACGTTTAAATCCTTAAAATTGGCCCCGGATGATCCGTTATTGGACAATCGTCCTGGCCGATCCATTGTTCGTCCTGGACGATACACGTGGCACATATTTAAAATGTTTTAACTTCGGCCAGTACGATCAATTATTGTGCATCATCCTGGACGATACACCTAAATGGCCCGGATGATCTGCTTTTTTAACGGTCGTCCGGCTTGACTCCTAGGGACGATTGCCTGTGTTTAATCGTCCTGGCCGATATCTAAACAGCTCGGATGATCGGACAGCCTTTTTGACCAATTGGCATGTACGTAATTATTATACCATATCGTCCTCGACGATTCTACGATCGGCCTGGATGATATGGCCGTTTCTTTAAATTCTGGCCGTTCCAGCCATGTTTTTCACTTCACATCCCTTCTCATCTTGTGTTTTCTTGCTAACTCCTCACTATGGCTGGTGGGAAACGTATTCGACAAATTCTGGGAGTTCTTTGAGGGCTAGGATTGAACCTCATTTCAGGGAGGCAGAAGATGAAGCTGCTTACCATCGATACAAAGAATGTGGGATAACTGTCTCCAGAATCATCAATCCTGCCCACATTTCATATCCGGTAATGGATCTTTTCGCTCACACTTCCCTTTGTTTCATTTTGTCTCTTGTTTTCCCCTTTAATACTGAGCTTCTTCAAGAATTCTTCGCAAACCTTCACATAAATCCTACTTTCACAGCCCTGACCTCCTATGTGAATCGACACCCTGTCGAAATCACATATCAGGACTGGGTTGAACTCTTACAGCTATCCACCACCGGGGATAAGCTGCACTTAATCGCTTCAAATCCTGACTGACTGGTCCACGGAAAATCACTTCCTTCGCCAGACCAATGCACCTTTTCATGTTGGAGAGACTAGCTCTTTAGTCAAAGATGCTAGGACAATCCAATATGTCCTTCGCACCTCCATAATTGCAAAAGCCAGGGACCGAATCCACATCACTCCTCTACTTTCCCTAACTACTTTCTACATCATGGCACATAGAGAAGTTAATACTGCAGACTTAACTTTTTGATACATTGATCACTTAACCATAATCCGCAATCCAGGTCATAAGCGAAAACCCAATCTAGCTTTAGGACACCTCATAGCCTATATCCTTGAAACCAAATACCAACTTCAGTATCCTATTCCACCCGACCTCCCAACTCTCTTCTACTCAAACAGTTCCTTCAGTACCCTTCATAGTACTCGTCTCCACCCTAGGGATGAGGAACCTCGGGGGGCTGAGGAGGAGGAGGCTCCCGCTCCTCCTCCTATTCATGATCCTGTTCCTCTCCACCTGCACTCACCATTTGATCAGTTGATAGAGAGGTTTATCGATGGGAGATCCGCTTTGATTCTTACGTTACTGCACAGGAGCAACAACATTCTGAGGATATTGCCCGCTACGAGTAGCACCACACAGAGGATTTATCCTGTTTTGATAGCTGCATTACTCACCAGCAGCAGCAGCATGACCAGGACATCGCCTGGTTTAATGCTCAGTTTACTACGCTTGCCAGCTACTTTCAGCAGCCACCTCCACCACCTTCATTTGATGATCAGGGTCCCTCGTTCTTCTAGTCTATGTTTTCTATTTTCTATTTTTTGTTTTAGTTTCTGTTGTGTTGTTTACTTTTTCTTCTGTGTGTCTAGCACCCTCTTTTTGTGATGACAAAAGGGGGAGTAGGATGTGGTAGGAAAAGTTGATGTGCTTGTAGCTTTGAAATTTTAATGAACTGCTATTTTTACTGATCTTTTCCTACTTGTGTTTGTCATTATCAAAAAGGGGGAGATTGTTGTAAATCTATTTTTCATGTCTTATATTTTGATGATTGACAAACACTTTTAACTCTCTTGGACTGCCTGTTACTTCTAACTTTTCAGGAATCAAAGATCGGACAAACAATAGAAGCCAGTTCAGGATTGCGTAGGTTTAGGGTTGAGTCAGTCTGTACTTTGTTTTTTTCTCTTCTTGAGTCTATTTGTAATGTCCAAAGAGACTGATGCTAAGTAACCCTACACACACACACTTGAGAGACTTAGAATTTCTATTTTTACTCATATCGGCCAGGACGATATTTACATCGTCCTAAACGATCGGGCTTAAAACAGAAATCTAAAAAAGGATTCTTAATTAAGGCAGCCATCATCAACAGATTGTCCTGGATGATACATGTATCTGTCGGGACGATACGCTCAAAATAGAAAGAAGTTACCGCCATAAATAATTAAGGTATTTTGTATTTTTTAATAATCGGCCAGGACGATCATTTATTGGCCTGGACGATATTTATAAATTATGCCTTAATTGATACAAAAATCAAGGCAGTAATTAAGGATGATTGATACGATCATATCGGCCTGGACGATTGCAGGATCGGCCAGAATGATCTATTCAAAAACCTTAGTTACTTCTGGATGATAAATATCGGCCAGCTCAAATTTAGGGTGATGCTCTGGATAATTTTCTACTGATTTGAACTTATCGGCCAGGACAATCGTGAGATCGGCCTAGACGATCAAGCCAATTTTAAATCATCCAGTTTTGCATTCAGGGCGATGCTCTGGCCGATCTTCTGAGATTTGTACTGATCGGCCAGGACGATGTCCATATCGGCCTAGACGATATTGTCGGCAACTTGCAATTAATGAGCTCCTTTGAAGCTCTTCTATTTAAGAGCTCTTGTTCAACATTTTGAACAATCTTTTTGCTGTTGCCTTGACCTGAGAAGGCCTTGAGGAGAGAAAGAGAGAGAGGGAGAGAGAGAGGATCTTGTGAGGGGGAGCTTGTGAGGGGATTCACAAAGGTTTCTTTAAGGATCGCTCTACTTCTTCATCATCTAGAGTTTCTCGTCCGTGGAAGGGTCGGTAGAGGTAAGGAGTCAGCATCTGATTGTGGTTCTCTGCCAGCTTCAGGAGGAAGCAAAAGGAGATAGGTTCTCTACCTTGCCGGGGTGTCAAAAAGAGGTTCATTATAAAGGCTTCTCCGCCTAGCTGTGGGGGTTAAAGGAGAGTCCCGATTGTAGTGTAATACTCAGAGGGTGCCTCTGGGGAGTGGACGTAGGTGGAGTTGACCGAACCACTATAAATCTTTGTGTTCTTGTTTCTTGCTTCCGCACTTTAAGCATTTATTTTTCTCGTGGTGTGATTTTGGTTTATGTGATCTTTTATTCTTTTTAAAAAGAAAATTTTTAAAATACCAATCCACCCCCCTCTTGGTTAGCTTGGGCCAGTTCTATAGGGCTTAACATCCCTAACGAACTTTCAACTAGTGGTATTAGTGCAATACTCGGAGGGTGCCTCCGGGGAGTGGATGCAGGTCGTGTTTGACCGAACAACTATAAATCTCATATCTTTTATTTTTTCGCTGTTTTTTTTATTTTTATCGTTATTAACTTGTGGTTGAAAAATCTATTTCTATTAAATTCATTAAAGTTTATTTTTGATTTAAAATATTAAAAAGAGGGACTAAGTTTTTTTTTACCAATTCACCCACCTCTTGGTTAGACGCTGGTATATAAGTTTAGGTTTAACAACCTAATTCATATTGAACAAGTTTCAACAAATGGTATCAGAGCTTTGTTTTAAAATCATAAGTTCAGACTACTTTTTGATTAGCGTAGATGGCTACATTTGGAAATCGAAATACACCCGAGCGTTACTCTATAACTATACCTCCATTATTCAACAATATTTCTTTTGATTTTTGGAAAACATGCATGTCTACATTTTTACAGTCCCTTGATTACCGAATGTGGATCTTAGTTCAGGAAGGGTATATAAAACCAACTAGACTAGTTGACAGAGTTAGAGTTGAAACACCTTTTATATACTGGATAGTAGAAGAACGTGACTTAGCACAATTAAATGCCAAATGCTTAAATAGTTTCTTTTGTGCTTATAAATCAGAAGACTACATGCGGGTTTCTACTTGCAAGAGTGGAAAGGACATATGAGATAGACTTTATGTAACTTATGAGGGGACTAATGAGGTTAAGCAATCTATACTTAAAATTTGGTTGCATGATTATGAACTATTTTGCATGAAACCTAATTAATCCATTTCTGATATATACACAAGATTCACATAAATAGTAACCTCTTTACATGCATTGGGTAGGGAACTAACAAATGTTGAAATGGATAATAAGATTCTTCGTTGTTTGCCTACTACTTATTTTGCTAGAATTACTGCAATTACAGAGTGTAAAGATCTAAACATATACTCTATTTACAATCTTTTTGGTTTGCTAATTCCTTACGAGCAAGGAGTTAGCCAAAGAAAGATTGATGCAGGTGAACCACGAAGGGAGAAGAACATAGCACTGAAAGTGGAGGAATGTGAGTATGAACACTCACAACCTGAGGATGAAGATGACATCACACTGATGATTAGACAATTCAGAAGCTTTCTGAAGAGGAAGCAGAAGAGACACCAGCAATGAAATAGAGATGAATTTAATTTAAATGTTAAGGTTTCAAATGATGTTATTTGTTATGAGTGCAGGAAACTTGGACATGTTAAGACAGATTGCACAAAACTCAAAATCACTCATAGCAAGGAGAAGCTAGAGGAGAAACCATTTGTGAAGAAGGGCAAGAAGAAATTCCAAAGAGCTTTTTGGGCGGACTTAGCTTCGGACTCATCAGAGATAGAAAAAGAAGAGGATGTCACTAATCTATACTTAATGGCTGATAGTCTTGATCAGTCAGATCAAGAAGATGTATGTTACTTAACTAATGATGAGCTTTTTGAAGTTTCTGAACATATGCATGATGCATATAAGAAAATGAAGAAAATGCATGCTAGTCTAAGTTTAGAATTTGAAGAAGTACAAAAGGATCATGAAATCCTTAGGAAAGATCATGCTTTAATTGATGACAGCCATATAAAATTACTTGATGAGTTTGATGACTTGAATAAAAATCATGAAAGTTTAAACTCATCGTATGCAGAACTTAAAAAAGATTTTAAAAATTTTAAGGATAAATCTGAGAGCAAAATTTATAGAATAAATTATACAAATTGAATTTTAGAAGATATGAATTCATTTTATAAATTAATGATAAAAGCTCTCAAAGATAATAGGATACCCCCTAAACTTGAAGACTTCACTAATCCTATTTTATATCCTAAATTTATGCAATCCCTAAAAAGATAAATAAATAGTAGAAGACTTAGGAATCCTTTTCCAAAGTCAAATGTAACAATTATGGATTGATTGGACACATAGCTCACACCTGTACTTTGAAGAAGAAAAATTATTTGGTGTGAAAACCTAAGATGCATAAACCTAAACATATCATACATGCATCTCTTTATAATTTGCCAAAAGGAGAACCCAAACTTGTTTGAGTTCCTAGGTCTAAAGTTTGATGATCTTGCAGGCTCGATCTCACACAAGACCTCGTGAGAGTATATGGTACCTTGATAGTAGATGTCAAAGCATATGACTATAGATACTGCACAATTCATATAGCTGGAAGGCAGGAGTGGAAGAAAGGTTACTCTTGGAGATAACATCACAAGGAAGGTGGATGGGTCAGGTATGATTGGAAATCTTAAGATTTTTTATATTGAAAATGTGTATTTAGTAGAAAGCTTAAAGTATAATTTGTTAAGTATAAGCCAGCTATGTGACAAAAGATATTGTGTAAATTTTTTTCCTACTAGCTTCATATTAAGCCTAAATAGAAATGATGTTTTGAATTGTATAAGGGTAAATAATGTGTATATGCTAGATTTGAATTGCATTCAAACTCCTACTGCTTTTTGTTTAAAAACTATTTCTGATGAATCATGGCTTTGGCATAGGAGACTTTGTCACTCTAGCATGAAAAACCTTAGGAGGATTACCCAAAAGAACATAGTGAAAGGTATACGAAAACTAGAATTTACTAAGAATCACCTTTGTGATGTATGTCAATTAAGAAAATAGGTGAAGTCTTCTTTTCAGTTAAATAAGGAACTTAGAACTAGTAAATCATTGGAGAATTTACATATGGATCTTTTTGGACCAGTTGGAACTGTAAGTCTTGGAGGGAAGGTATACCGATTTGTGATTATGGATGATTACTCTATATTCACATGGGTTAGATTTCTATTTCATAAAAGTGAATCATTTGAGGAATTTAGAAACTTTTCGACTTGGATTGAATGAAACCTAGGATGTGAAATAATGACTATACATATTGACTATGGAGGAGAATTTGAAAATGAAAGATTTGAGGATTTTTGTAAGGATAAAGGAATTGATCACAACTTTTCTGCATCTAGAATCCCTTAGCAGAATGGGGTAATTGAAAGGAAAAATAGAACATTAATAGAAGCCGCTCGAGCAATATTGGCAGAATACTCACTTCCTAAATATTTTTGGGCTGAGGCGGTTAGCACTGCATGTTATATTCCGAATAGGGTGAATGTGAGATCTAAATAAAATAAAACACCCTAAGAGTTGCTAAAAAGAAGAACACCTAATTTATCACATTTTCATGCTTTTGGTTGTAAGGTGTTTATTCATAACAATGGAAAATCTGTCTTAGGAAAATTTGATCCAAAATCATATGAAGGAATTTTTTTAGGATACTCAAGTGTTGGAAAATTTTATAAAGTATTCAACAAAAGAACTTTGATAATTGAGGAGACCAAAAATGTTGTATTTGATGAATATGATATTTTGGAAGAGCTAAACGTTGTAGAAGATGAGATTGAGATTGACTCCCAAAAGATTGATAAAATAAATTTGAAAAAAAATTTGGAAATAGAAAACCCTTTGCCTAGAGAGTTGAGATTTTCTAAAAATCACCCAAAGGAATTAATAATTGGTGAACCTAGTGAGGGTGTAAGGAATAAGCGTGGACTAAACAAAGAAGTCAATCATTCAGCCTTCATTTTAATAATAGAACTCATAAATATTGATCAAGCACTTTCAGATGAGTTTTGGATTTTGGCTATACAAGAAGAGTTAAATCAATTTGTAAGAAATAAAGTTTGGGAATTAACTACAAGGCCAAAGGATCAAGGTGTAGGTTGAACTAAGTGGGTATTCAAAAATAAAATGAATAACTCATGAGTAGTCATTAGAAATAAGGCTAGATTAGTTGTTAAGGGGTATAATCAGATTGAAGGGATTGATTTTGAGGAGACTTTAGCCCCTGTAGCTAGACTTGAGACAATTAGGATTTTGCTAGCCTTTGTCTATTTTAGAGGATTTAAAATGTACCAAATGGCTATAAAAAGTACATTTTTAAATGGGGTAATTCAAGAGGATGTTTTTGTAGAACAACCTCTAGGTTTTGAAAATTCTAACTACCCAAATCATGTTTTCAAATTGAAAAAGGCATTATATGAATTGAAACTGGCACCTAGGGCTTTGTATGAGAGATTGAGCGCCTTCCTACTTAAAAAATCATTTGAAAAAGTAAGTATTGATACAACTCTCTTTTTGAAGAAAGTTGGAAAGGATATACTCATTGTACAAATTTAATCTTCAAATAAGAATCTTTGAGATAATTTTTCTAAAATAATGAGTAGTGAATTTGAGATGAATCTAATGGGAGATTTAAGTTACTTTTTAGGCTTTAGCATTAAGTAAATCAAGGAAGGTACATTTCTTAGTCAGTCAAAGTATATTAAGGATATCCTCAAAAAGTATGAAATGGACAATGCTAAACCTGTTAGTACACCTATGAGTTTCTCAGTTCAGTTGGATAAGGACCCTAAGGAAAAATCTGTTGATCAAAAGAAATTTATAGAGATAATTGGATCTTTACTTTACTTGACAGCTAGCCGGCCCGATATCATGTTTAGTGTTTGCTTGTATGCTAGATTTCAATCAGATCTAAAAGAATCAAATTTGACAATAGTAGAAAGGATTATAACATATCTATTAGGAACTCAGAACTTAGGAATTTGGTATCCTAAGTTTAGCTCTTCATTTGAAATAATTGGTTATTCAGATTTTGATTTTGTAGGTCGTAGGGTGGTTAGAAAGAAATTTTTGTGTGTGTTTGGTCTAGTAGAAAATAAAATTCAGTAGCCCTATTTACTGCAAAAGCTGAATACATTGCATTAGGAAGTTGTGTGGCATAAATACTTTGGTTGAAACAACAATTGCGTAATTTAGAATTAGCTATAGGCATTATTCCAATTTATTGTGATAACACTAGTGCTATTTGTATTTCTAAAAATCATATTCCACATTCAAGAACCAAATATATAGACATCAGACATCATTTCATAAGGGATCATATATCCAAAGGAGAAATTAAACTCACTCATATTTCTACTGAAAATCAACTTGCAGACATTTTTAGGAAACTTTTAGCCTTTGATACTTTTAGTACATTAAGAATAAGGCTTGGTGTGATCAATTTGAATGCTTAATTAAAATGTTTCTAGAACATTTATGTGTGTTTTTAGTTAGTATTTTTTGTGTGTATCCTTGTGTTTGTGATCTTTTCTGTATTTTGAGTTTGTGTTTTTATTTTTCTATTCTATTTTTGTTGTGTTTGTATTTTAGTTTTTATTGATTGCATGTCTTGAAAAATAAAGTGACATTCATCCAGGAAGAAAATATTTTCATACGGAACGAATTGGGTTGGGTGTCAACTATCGGATTTGAATCATTTACGTGCAGTTTTTTTATTTTTATTTTTTCACTTCGTTTGTACGATCGTCACGATCGTCCGAACAAAATTACTAAACAACGAGATGACTGAATGATAATTAAATGGATAAGATGATTTTTAATATTATATTCATACGTACGAACCTTTGGTTCGTTCGGACGAACGCTTGGTGAATCGATGTTGGGGACGGTTTCAACTGCCATTAAAACGATCATAATTTTCTGATCATCTGGGATGAACAGTTGTTCATCTGTACGATTGTATGGTTAAAAGTCTGTATAAAAGGTCGCTTCGTAAGTTGGGTGATTACGAAAAGTCATTTCATTTTGGACTCATTTGTTCGTCCATACGAATTTTTTTTTGTACAGGACGAACTGAATTTCGTACGGGATGAAAACATTTTTGTCTGTACAAACAGTCGTATTTCATTAAATTGACCGACTATGAACTCAACAGTCACACTCACACATTCGTTTCAAAACCCTTTCTTCCTTTAGATCTTATTCATGGAAAGTTCAAGCAAGCGACAAAAGGTTCTTGCCAAGGGTCCACAAAAATTCTTCTAATAATTTTCTATCCAAAGACAATGAAGAATCTTTACCTAGATTTGCCTTCGCTAATATCACCCCGTCTAGAATTCTTATCCAGGAACAACTAACCTTTCAGGTAATGAACTTGTTTGCTTCAACTCAATTTGGTCTCATTCTAACACTAGTCCGCCTCTACAACAAAGAGATCTTTCATTATTTCCTAGCAATCATGTCTTTCAACTCCGACCATTCTGTAATCAAGTCCTATATTTTTAAGAAGAAAGTTGAAATTACCAAGGCTGACTTAGGAATCTTTTTGAACTTAAGGACTGAGAGAATTAGAGCCATACCATAACCACTACTCCTGATTTTGATTGGAGTGAAATTTATGAAGTGACTAAAAAAATTATATTTAAGGAGCATATGCCTAAAGTGTCCTCTCTTGTTTGCAATGCTTGTATCATCCAGCATGTTCTTCAAACTTCCAGAATTCCTAAAGCTGGTGATAGAGTCAACATTACTCCTCTTCTTTCAATAGTAACCTACTTGATTAAGACTAAACAACCTATAGATAAAGCCTAACTAATCCTTTTCTATCTATTTGGACTTTCTGAAATTGGTTATGTCGAACATAAAAGAAAGAAGAACATAGCTTTAGGACATCTTGTTGCCTACATTTTGGAAAAGAAGTATGAATTGGTTCATCTAATTGAAGATTTTGAAGAACCTCTCTACTATAACGACGGATCTTTTAGGGCAATCTCCAATAAAGATGAACCAAGTAAAGCACATGTTATTAGTGACTCAGAGGAGGAACATGAACATGCACCTGCACTTCTTAGTGAACAAAATTATCAAGATTTGGTTTAGAGATTTGATCTCTTAGAGTCTCATTTTGATCAAAGATTTGATCAAATTGAAACTCATTTGCAGCAGCAGGATATTCAATACAATCATGATATGGGGTATATGAGAGAGCAGATGAATGATATTAGTTCCAACATGGTTATGATAAGCAGTTATTTTAACTTCTTCAGTATTGTACCTCCACCTCCTCCTCCAAATCAGGGACCATCAGAGTGATTTGTGTACTTGGTTATGTTTTTCTTTAGATGATGTGAATGTGTTTTAGTAGTTTGTGATATATTTTGTTTTAGTTATGTGTTTGGTTCATTAGATGTTTCTGTAGTTGAGTTTTATGTGGCATTGATATCATTCATATATTGTAGTATCCATTATAATGATATCAATATAATTTATCTTGTTTTAGTTTTAATCTTGTTTTGAAATGTGTGTTAGCCTATATTAAGTCCTTAAAGTTTTTGATCCTTTAAGTGTTATACGTACCTTGAAGTGCAACTTAAAATTAAATTCATTAGAAAATCTAATTTTTCTAAATTTAAGTTTTGCTTATACTTGATATAATTAAAATTGTCAATTTCATGTCTCTTATTAGACTACATTAATGTTTAATATTATTACTGCAATTATGATATTTTCTTATTTTTTATTTCACTTATCAATAAATAGTGATGCTCTTAGAAAAAATTGAAACTTTTTATTATTGATTTTGGAAAGATCAAGATTACTCTTGAAAAATGTACAAATGTATAAAAATCAAAAGGAATGCGCAATGGTTCGCAATTTGAAAAAGAGGCATGAAATAAGCCCACAAGTTAAATGATGCACAAAAATATGTCAAAAATATTGAAAAAGATGCGCAAAGCGCCACATGTGGTAGTCATTTCTTTCCACAATCTTTTAATCTTTGATTCAAATTGATCTTATGTACATTTCTATTTCGTATTGACATTTGAAATATACAAATTTTATATTCATCCATTTTGCAGTGATTTTTTTGATGTTAGTGTCTAAATTGATTCATATTTTTGATATATTTTTTATCATTACCAAATTCTATGATTCAATTTTATTTACTTAATGATTTGATTTTATTTGCAATATTTATTTCAATCACTTTCAAGGATCAATTATCAAAGGATTATCATATGACTGCTTACATTTCTGTTTATTTTCTTCTTCTTTTTTTGTTGTTGACAAAAAGGGGGAGAAAATATTATTTGTATCGTATCTGTGTGCTTATTTGTATCGTATATGTGTGCTTGTTTGTCTCGTATATGTTTGCTTGTTTTATTTTGTATAAAAAAAGAGTTAAAAGATAAAAAAGATAAAAGATTAAATTGTTGTGAAATGCCTCATTATTTTCATATGTTTATCAATTCGGGGGGGGGGGGGGGTTTAAAAAATTCTTAAAATTTTAAATTTAAATTCTTAAAATTTGAAATTTATACAAACTATAATTGTTTTGTCATCATCAAAAAGGAAGAGATTATTAAGAGAGTTGCTAATTGCATGTTTTATATTTTTGCAACTTGTATTATTTTGATGATTCTATATATTATTGTTTTAAGTTTTGTATTCTCTTACCACTTTTTGGAAGAATTATTTTTTCTCTTATGTGGACTAATATTTTAGGATAATCGAACTCCAGACTAATGAAGACTTCAAATCAAAATTCAGCATGAGATAATTTGTAAATTGAAGCTTATATTTTCCATTATATTGAGTTTGAGAGGGAGTGATTATAATTAATTAATTTAGTACACCACACTTAGGGAGATCTTTAAAATTCATCTGATCGTATAGGACGAATCATGTTCGTACGAGACGATTAAGTTAGTTATCCCCTTGAAAGAGCAATGGAACGAACAGGAAGCAAGAAAAATTTTCTAAGTCTTGATTGTCCAGATGAATTTTTATATTCATCCCAGGACGAAATACTCTTTAGAAAATTTTCGTTTAGATGAAATCCTATTCGTGCAAGGATGAATTACTCTCTGAAAAATTTTTTTCCAGGCGAACTTCAATTTGTCCCAGAACGAAAAGCTCTCTAGAAAATTTTTGTTTTGACGAAATCCTATATTCGGCCTAGGACGAAATGCTCTCTGTAAAAAATTCGTCCAGACAAATTTCAATTCGTCCCAAGACGAAATGCTCTCTGGAAAATTTTCGTTCAGACGAGTTCCATTCGGCCCAGGACCAAATGCTCTCTATAAAAATTTTGTCCAGACGAACTCTTATTCATCCCAGGACAAAAATGTTTTATTACTTCCAAATTTTGATAACTTCCTGCAGTTTGCCAAACTGACCTATGATATAACTGTTTGTACCGGACGAACTTAGTTTGTACGGGACGATAATCATGTATGAAGTTAATTCGTACCAATATACATTGGGTTCGTATGCAACTGATTTAAGTAAGTTCGTCGAAGATGATTCATGATCGTACGGGATGATCGACTTTATAAAGACTTGAAAATCAGCAATTTTTGGACAGTTTTTTGTGTCTTTTATATATAAAGTCCAATTATAATTGCCTCTAGATCATTTTGCCTATTAATCTTCGTACCAACTGAAAGGTGAGTCAAGGAGAGAGTGTGAGAGAGTGTTTGAAGGAGGATTATTACTACTGGAGCGTGAAGGTTTCACTTGGTTCTCAAAGGTAAGAGTCTCTACTTGTTGTTTTTGATTACTTCACTCTTTTCTCTCATCCTTCTAGATTTCTTGTGAGAAGATCTGTCAAGGAGATCCGGTTCTCTACCGACACTTGGAAAGTGTGAAAGGATGAAAGGTTCTCTGCCTGCACTTCAAGAGTGTGAACAACCGATGCGTTCTCTGCCTACACTTAGAGAGTGTGAAAGGATGGATGGTTCTCTGCCTACACTGGGAGAGTGTGAAAGGATGGACGGTTCTCTACCAACACTGGGAAGAGTGTAAAAGAACGACGGTTCTCTGCCACACCGGGTGGTGGTGGAAGAGAGTTTTGTAAAGGCTTCTCTGCCTTGTTGTGGGTGCAAAAGGAGAGTCACTAGTGGTATTAGTGCAATACTCGGAGGGTCTCCGGGGTGTGGATGTCGGTCGTATTTGACCGAATCACTATAAATCTCATACATTTTATTTTTCCGCTGCTTTTATTTTTATCATTATTAACTTGTGGTTGAAAAATCTATTTATATAAAATTCATTAAAGTTTATTTTCGGTTTAAAATATTAAAAAGAGGGACTAAGTTTTTAATTTACAATTCACCCCCTCTTGGTTAGCCATTAGGATATAAGTATAGGTTTAACAACCAAATTCATATTGAACAAATTTCAATAAGTGGTATCAGAGCTTTGTTTCAAAATCATAAGTTTAAACTACTTTTTGATTAACATAGATGGCTACATTTGGAAACCGAAATACACCTGAGGGTTACTCTATAACTAGACCTCCATTATTCGATAATATTCCTTTTAATTTTTGAAAAACACGCATGTCTATATTTTTACAGTCACTTGATTATCGAATGTGGATCTTAGTTCAGGAAGGGTATACAAAACCAACTAGACTAGTTGATGAAGTTAGAGTTGAAACACTTTTTATGCACTAGACAGTATAAGAATGTGACTTAGCACAATTAAATGTCAAATGCTTAAATAGTTTCTTTTGCGCTCTTAAATTAGTCCCACTTGGGTCGGTATTGGGGCCGGCTGATTGGGCCTATCCCTCATAACAATACTCTCAACAAAATCTACCTTGTCCTCGAGTTAGAAGGTCCAGAAGTATCTTATGATTATCTTGTATAACTCCCATGTGATGTCATGCTCGGGCACATCCTTCCACTTAATCAACACGTGTACCCCCGGTACTTCAAGAGGTTTCAAAATGGCCTCCATATCCTCTGTCAAAGCTATAAGTATTGATGACATCATGTGCTCTCCTTTCATTTTCCTTAACAATGAGACATGAGAGGTTGGTAGCCTTAAGCGATAGGATACTGGTCTAATGTGCTCCAATATCTCATAAGGCCCAAAGTATCATTGTGATAATTTATCATTCCTTCTTTTAGCTAATGTTTTCTACCTATAGGGCCTCAATTTTAAGTAAATCATATCTCTTAGCTCAAAGTTTACTTCTCTCATGTGCTCATCAGTCTTCCTCTTTATGATATGTTGGGCTCTCAAAAATTGTCCCTTGAGTTCAGATAATATCATGTCCCTCTCCTTTAAGTACTATTTTATAATAGATATATGCATGGTGCTCTACCCATAATGAATCATATAGGGTGGATCTCTCCCATAGAGAATCCTAGGAGTGTTCTTCACTGCTAAAATTTTACAAATTATTATACGAATATTATGCCCAAGCAAGCCACCTTGCCAAACTCTTTGGCGTGTCAGATGCAAAACATCTCAAATAGGTTTATATGCTTCTATTGGTCACTTTTGTTTGACCATCTGTTTAGGGGTGATAGGTTGTACTTCTTTTTAGAACTATTCTTTGTAGTCAAAATAAATCTCTCCAGCAATAGCTAAGGAGCACCTTATCCCTATCTGTCACAATGACCTCTCGAACTCCACACAAGAACACCATATCCTTCATGAAGATAATAGTCGTAGTAACAATTATATAAGGGTGGTTTGAGGTAATAAAGTGTGCATATTTGCTCAACCGATCTGCTACTACTAGTTTCATAAAAATCCCCTCGGATAGTGGCAATCCCTCGATGAAGTCTATCATCACCTCCTCTCATACACTCTTTGGTATGGCTAGGGGTTGTAGTAACCCTATTAGCGATATGGCTTGGAACTTGTACCTTTGGCACACATTAAATTTGGCTACCCAATCATTTAAATTACGGCGCATCCCCACCCAATATAATTCTACTGCTAATCGACTATAGGTTATCTACTCTCATGAATGCCCTCCCACTATATTGCCATGAAACTCTTGTAGCTGCTTGAGAATGTATCCTGATCCCTTTGATAGAACAAATCTTTCCTGATATACTAGATGGACTCCTCTCAGTGTGTAGCTAGGATGACTATCCAGGTTTTGCAGTTGTAATAACTCATATTTTAACTTTGCTAATTTATTTTTGGAGTAATAATAAATCCAAATCACAATATGTCTCCACGATGATATTTTTATCGTAGTATTTTACTTACACAAATTTTTTCAAAATTTTTTAGCACCGATGAAAATTTTTAAGGAATTTATACTTGTTGGAACAAGTGAGGATTTCGAGATTATTAGGTATCCATTTTATAATTCAATTTCATCAATAATTTTTAAATATCATGTTTTATTTTATGGATATTTTTCTGTAATTTTCTGAGTCCTAAAATTATTTATTTGAATTTTTAAACTAAAGAAATTAATTAAAGTAATTATATAATATTAAATTATTATTTTAATAAAATATCCTATGTCATTAATGTTATTAAAAGCTTTTTAAACACATTTTCATATGGATTTAGGCAAATAGAGAAGCTTTGGAGAGAAATGTGAGAGAAAGAGAGGAGAGAAAGAAAAGTTTTGGATTTGGAGGCCACGGTGCAATTTTCGCTAGTCGGGACAGTTGAGTTAATTGCTCATCTCGCTGTAAGGAATCCATATCCTATTTTTGATTTCAAAGATTTTGTGTTTTTTTTTTGTATTTTTTCACTAAAATTTGGGTTTTAGTTACCGAAAAATGTGAATAACTTTGTATTGAAAAAATTTTCACTGTGTAACTTTTTTTATATTACAGAGATCATGATTATGAGCATTTTATATTTATTTGAGATTTTTTACCGGGAGATTTTAAAAATATAACAATTTTTTTCTACTCAAAAATTTATTTTGACCTCTAAAAAAAGTAGTGTAGTATAATAAAAGTCTTAAGATATTATTTTATATAATCCATAATAATTTGGTAATTTTTAAAAAAATGTGAATTTTGTTTTATAGGATTCATTATTGTCTACCGTTATGAAATTTTGACATCTTCTTAATTAAGCTCATTTATGCATTTTTTGATGCAATGCATTAAAAATGAATGTGGGTATGTGCTTGAGTAATAACTCATCACTATTATTGTTAAAGTATTGTGATAATAATATGCCTGTGTGAAGCAAATAAGTAAGGACTGGTTGACCTGTTGGATCGAGACTAATTGACCTATACAATATGTAGGCCGACGAGCTTTCCTTTAAATACTGTGATTTGGTGTTATCCTATACTAATTCTTATGATACACTGATTGGGAGTTATAAGGAGATTATTAGTGTGCCGATGGGCAAAGGGTGACGACTTTATTTACTGAACAAAAAATTTACTAACACTGATACTAACACTAAAAAACACAATGATAGCCAGGGCTTCTACTTGTTTAGTGTGACTGCTAAAATGCATGTTCCTGAGGTATTTTTCTTAATATTATAGAGAATTATTGATATTGCATGGATTTATAGTCATTGTACGGATTTATTATTATTGCATTACTCTATTGCTCCTGCTACCAGATTACTATTGTTATTGATATAGATATTAGTACCATTTAAATGCTACTGATTCATTGTACTAATATTAAGCATGTTATATACTGAGCACATGATATAGAATGCCTGGATAGCTTGTGTATATTCCTATATAATTTTACTATATTAATTCAATTTCAATGAACTTTACTGATGTTTTGATTCGATGCTTTATATAATTTCTGTACTGATTGGTATTACTGATATGATGATTAAATTATGGATTTGACACACATATTAGTTTGTTGGATTTTGTATTATAGTATTTTATTATTTATAAATTCTATTATTACTGCATATGAATTTTACTATTTTTGCACTGATTCAATGATCATATGAATGCAACTGTTATGATTTGACTGTTAACAATCATTTTCTCCTTTATTATACTTTGAATACAGTTGTAGGTTTTGGTGACATGCTGGGCTTTTTATGCTAATTATATATGGTTAAATAATTTCAGGTCAAAATATGAGAGCAGGAGTATGAGGCTGGTCAGGATTCTTTAAGTTCTATTTCTTTTTATCATAGTCATTAGTAGAGTATATGATTTTTTGGAATAAATACAAATGTGTTCATTAATGTTTTAAATTATAAAATGTATTTTGTTATTTATTACTGATAGATGATATTAGATAGCTCTAGTTGTTACTTTTTAAAAGAATAAATAAATAATTCTTCAAAATTAGATTCTGGGACATCATAATAGTAACTCACCGCAGATCTTTCTTAGTCTCTCATCATTTTCACTATCCTATTTCGACTTTTCCTAATTTAAGATCATGTGTACTGACAAAGCTGTGAATTGAGGCTTCTTGATTCTTCTAAATAAGGCATCAACTACTTTATTTCAAAGCTTGGGAGGTACTGAATCTCAAAATTATATCCCAATAGCTTGGATAGCCATCGTTGATGCTCTTCAGTGACCATCTATTTTCTAGTAAATACTTCAGGCTCATATGATATGTTCTTACTAGGAAGTGTTTACACAATAAAAAGGGTCTCCACTTCTGAATGGCTAAGATAATAGCAATTAATTCTCTCTCGTACAATAATCTAAGCCTTGCCTGACTATGAGCACCTGGCTAAAATAGGTGATCAGTCGCTAATCCTAAATGTGTACTGCCCCCAATCTTTATCCTGATGCATTTGTCTCCACCACAAACGGTCTACTAAAGTTAGGAAGTGCTAACACCGATACAGTAGTCATTACTTTCATGAAAGGCTCGAAAGCTTTTGTAGCGATCTCCCACACTTGAAGCTGTCCTTTTTTAGAATTTACAAGAAAAATATTTTATAAAGCATAAAGAAAACTGTTTCAAATGTAATCTTAGTATATGTATTCTTCCCATTTGGTCTTCTTTTGAACATCAGCTTTATTTGTCATTGATAGTTTCCTAAAACAACGTAGTGATTCTTTGATGAGTTAGATAATAATTATCAACCACTTGGACTAGTGATTTGTCAATGCCACACTAAAAAAATTTGAAATCAGAGTCCAAAGATAGAAGAAATAAGAGGAGAACTTGCAGGGAAATTCTATCTTGGCCCCCCTATGAACCATTGAAGTTTTATTTATAGTAGTTTCAAACCAATTACAATGTAATTACACTAATTATTAAATTAAAAGAAAAATACCCACTAATCATAATAATTTCATACTCTACTATAGAAAACATATATTAATTTAATGCAAATTCTTTGAATATAACACTAATCTTAAAACAAATATAAGAATATTCAAACTCATCCTAATTCCATGATATTTTGACATAGTTTCCTTCTACATTAATTGCTTAAATTAAAATTGCTTGTCTTAGTCTTCCATCTATAAACTCTGCTAGCTAATCTTTGCTTTTCTTCGTAGCTGCTACAAATTTTCCTCCACTGTTGCCATTTAATATTGATATTTCATCACCTCAAATAGAAAAACTACCTAGGTACTGCTGTTGTTATTCCTTCTACTACCAGTCTGATTCTTATTGCTTATAGCTCTCATAAAAGAGTCTTTCGTTGTGGGCTCTAAAAATTCATCCCTGGCCTATGCCCGCACTGATGCTTTTCTTCAGTAAGGGAGTTTTAACGGAATAAGTTATGGGGTAAATTTTGGAAGGTAGATAGGTTTGTAGATAAGACACTACCTAGAGATTTTGCCCTCATTTTGCGAGGACTTTATGATATGAGTTCTGGTTTCCTATAAGTGTAAGCCCCAATAGTTAATTACCCCTTCCGATCACGAGAGAGAACTTTTGATTAAGGCTAGTCGTCAATCAGATATGTAGAAAATATGTGTTATTTGGCATATAGTAGCAGCATGGTATTGAGATTTGAAGTATTTGGAAGTTTGGTAAAATTTGATATTTAAAATTGGAAATGTCACCATCTTGCACTTAAAGTGGATGGTGGGGGAATGGATGATGGACCCGATCAAGATCCCATGGTTCTGTTGTCTCGGGCCATCGTGGTCTCTAGTCTACTTAGTCAGAGGAGGTAGTCGCCCCAACCTAACATAAGGATCCTCGTCGGCAGCCATTGGTTGCTTCGTTCAAGGGGACCTTATAGACCTAGGGTGAATGTTTGTCTAAGGGGACAAATGTGAATCCACCTTAGCTAACAGAGTGCTTTGTGCCCTATCGATCATATCCTATTGATTCATAACTCAAGGATTTGATGCCACTAAGGAGTGTATTGGCTATAATTGTAACCGATATTTTGTGGTTCCATTTGGCGGCAAAACCACTCAGTTCAGAGGGCCCTGGGTCATCACTGTTTATCCTGCGATGCCATTTGGCAGCAAAATCGTCGGTTAGAGGTCATGTATCACATCCTTACTGGCAGGAGATTATTTGATAATGGATCCTAGTGATATTTTTGACTAGGCATTAGCTCTATGTGAGCTGAAGTAAATTTTAACCTGTCCACCTCGACAAACTATTGTGGAGGGTGGATGGATTTTGCTTTAAGTATTGATAGATAGATTTCAGTTTTAAATATCTTTGGATTTTAGGTATTTTTCTAGAGTTTTGGGTTTCGTAGGAATTTGGGTGGCATTTAAAAATATTTGTGAACCCCTCTGGTTGAGATCTTCATTCAACACGGCCATCATCGGGGTGTGAGGGGTCATTTCTATTGAAAGTTTGAACCTTGTCGACCCTATCAACTTGCCGATAGGGGATCTGGTTTCATAGGCTTTATGCCTTTGTTAGTGAATTCTCTTGATTATAGGCCTTGAAGGCCTTGTTGAGAAAGTTGCTACTTAGTTTTTCCTGTTTAATATTCTTATAACTTATATGTTTTTGATGATTCTAAATATTATTGCTTTGATTATTATTTCTCCTAAGATATTTTTGAAGATTTATTTTTGCTCTTGTGCGTACTAACATTCCAGGGAAATCATACTATGGATCATTAAAGTCTTCAAATCAAGATTAGTTTAAAATTTAATTATAATTGAAGTATGTATTTTTTATTTTATTGAGTCTGTCAGAGTGTGATTATAATTTGAGTAACTGAGCACACACACACCGGGGAAGATTTTTAAAATTCACATTTTTAAACTGATCGTACGGGACGATCAGGTAAGTTATCCCCATAATGAGCAGTGGAATGAACAGAAAAGGAAAAAAAATTTCTAAGTATAGTTCGTACATACGATATTTTTCAATCATATTGGGAAGAATGGCTCCATTTTTGCAAAATACATAGTTCGTACGGATGATATTTTTGGATCGTACGGGGGTGAACTTCTATGTTCAGTTTTTGTTCATTTCGTCCAGACGATTCGTACATATGAACTTTGAAATTTGTTCTATTCGTACTTGACGAAATGAGTTCTTACCGATGCACAACATGTTCGTACACAACAATTTTTGAACTGTTCGTACGTACTAACATAGGTTCATAAGGGACGATCGTGAGCACTCAAAACTTGAAATCTTCAGTTTTTGGATGGTTTTTTCTTGTTCTTTCTATATAAGGAGTACTAGAAACTATTATAAGAGCCTTTGGTATTGTTTTCTCTTGAGAGGGATCATTGAGTGTGATTGTTTGGGAGAGATTGTGTGAGTGAAGAGTGAGAGATCAAGTGAGGGTTTTGTGAGGGATTCACAAGTTTACCTGAAGCGAAGATCTCTGTTTCCTTCAAATTTCTGCCCATCTCCTCTGAAGACTCTCAAGTGAAGTTCAACAACATCGGTCCGGTTCTCTATCGACACTTAGAGAGTGTAAAAGGATGACCAAGTATATCTTTGGCAGTCATTGTGTCTTCGTTGTTTTGGAGAAAACTGGAAGAGAGAACTTGAAAGGGAGAAAGGAAAGGGTGGAGTTTGAGAGGGAAAAGATCCTTGGAGGGGATTTCAAGGGAGTGTGGAGGGGATATTCACACAGTTGCTCTGGTGAACTTGCACCTCAATACCATCAGATTCAAGGGTTGTCTTAAGGGAAGTTTTGGGAAGAAGAAGATCTCTTTGGTGTCAAAGGACCCGACTCCTCCGCCGCACCAGAGAAGGTGGAAGTGATTTTATAAAGGCTTCTTTGTCTTGCTGTTGGGGCAAAAGGAGAGTCACTTTGGTATTAATGCAATACTCGAAGGGTGCCTCCGAGAAGTGGACGTAGGTCAAGGTTTGACTTAACCACTATAAATCTGGTGTGTTCTTTCTTATTTTTCTTCCACATTTAATTTAATTGCATGTTGTTTACTCTAGTTTAAAAGTTTATTTTTAAACTTTAAATTTAACTTGCGTTAATAATTAAAAAGGTTTTCTAAAAATCCAAGAGAATAAGTAGAATTTTTAAATTACCAATTCACCCCCCCCCCACTTGGTTAGCCTCGGACAATGGCTTAGGTCTAACAACCTATTCACGAGCTCTAAAAAGTGGTATCAGAGCCTTGTTTCAAAATCATAAGTTTAGACTACTTTTTGAAAAACGAGTATGGCTAATTTTAGAAATTATAATAAATTATATGGATATTCGATCATTAGACCACCTTTATTTGAAAATATTTCTTTTGTTTTTTGGAAAAATTTGAATGTCTATTTTCTTGAAATCAATAGATTATCGAATGTGGCATATAATTCAAAGTGGTTATTATGTACCGTCACGTATTATAGATGGAATCAAAACTGAGACCCCTTTTTCTGAATGGAGTAAAGTAGAACAAGTTTAAGCTGAATTAAATGCTAAATGTATGAATTATTTGTTCCGTGCTTAAAATTCTGAAGATTATATAAGAATCTCTACATGTACTACATGCAAGAAAATTTGGAACAGTTTATGCATTACATATGAAGGTACTAGTGAAGTCAAGCAATCTAAGTTAAATATTTTTATGCCTGACTATGAACTCTTTAGCATGAAACCTTATGAGATGATCTTAAACATGTATACTAGGTTTATTCAAATTATAACATCATTGCATGCTTTAGGTAAAGAATTTTCAAAGTTTAAAATAGTCAATAAAATTCTACGTTGTTTACTTGTCAAGTTTGATGCCAAAGTTATTGATATTTATGATTAAAAAAATTTGAGTGAATATTCTATTGATAATTTGATTGGTT
Source organism: Dendrobium catenatum (assembly GCF_001605985.2). Lineage (NCBI taxonomy): Eukaryota > Viridiplantae > Streptophyta > Magnoliopsida > Asparagales > Orchidaceae > Dendrobium > Dendrobium catenatum. The sequence goes on along the minus strand of NW_021319483.1, from coordinate 675,535 downwards.
CACTCATTGCCTACGAGCAAAGTTTTAGTCAAAGACATTTGGATGTAGGTGAAATGATAGTGCTAAAAGCTGAAGACATGGAGAAAAGTGACTTAGTTAGTGAGGAAAACGATGACTTAACAAGCAAATTGAAAAGCCCACTAAAGCACAAGCATCAACAAAAGTGGAATAAAGGTAAAAATTATAAGAATGTTAAAATTTCTTCTCATATTATTTTCTTTGGTTGTAGGAAATCTGGACATCTGAAAAGTTAGTGCCCTAATTTAAGAACTCTTCCTGCAAAAGAAAAGGGTAAAGCTAAGCAAATTATAAAAAGGGAAAATAATAAAAAGCAAAAAATCTCCTGGGCAGACCTAGCTTATGAATCATCAAATCAGGAGCAAAATAATATTTAAACCATTATTTATGTATTTAATTTTTTTTGTATGCATGCTTTTTTTGTTTGTTGTATTTTTATTTATGTTTGTTTTGTGTGTTTTTCTACTTTTATTTTTTGTGTTTTGTATGATTGTGAAATGTTTTCACATCAGATTCCATGTTTTTGATCAATCGTGCAAATTTTTCTAAGTATTCTATTCATACTGTATGAAATTATTTTATTACTGTACAAATTCTATAGCAAGTTGATAGTTGGTATAGACTGATTGCGTATTGTTTAGTTTTTCCAATACATATCATACTGTACGATCTCCTCATCATCTTGGACGATTTGTATTACTTCTTATATACACATATAGATGATTATACAGGCATATTTAGTTTTTATAACTGATCGAACGTACGAACCCAAAGTTCATATGTAAGAACTACGTGTCATTCAATGTTGAGAATGAATCTTTTTGTGAGACATTTTAGATGTGATGTGATGATTTTATACAGTTTATGTACTTATATTTGTTTAGTGTTTTTTAGTATTTGTATTGATTTTAGATTTTTTGAAAGTTTAAGTATTTTTGTTCTGTGTTTGAAATGTTCGTTTGACTATATGATTATCCTGACTTAATTTATCTAAAAAGTGTTATAATATGATTTACAATACAAATTAACTTCATTAGGAAATCTAATTTTTCAAAAATTTAAGTTAATTTATAACTTGATCAATTAAGTTATCAATCTCATGTTCTTTTTTAGGCATACAAAATTTTAATATTATTATTGCAAGTTTGATGTCTTGTTATTCTTTTATATTCTCTTTTTCAATATAATTATCTTTGTACTTAGAGAAGTTTGAATTTTTAGATTATTGATTTTGAAAAGATCAATTAAAAAAATTGAGATGTACAAGTGTACAAAAATCAAAAGAATGCATAATGGTTCGTAAATTAAAAAGAGACACAAAATTAGCCCAAATACAAAAAGATGCACAAAGTGTGCCATAAATATTTGAAAAAGATGCGCAATGTCACCAACTAATCTTTCCTCTATATTTTGATCTTCAATTTCAAATCAATCTAGTGTTCAATTATATTTTGTATTGGAAATTGACTTAAATTAATCTTCAGTTCATCACTTTTGTAATAATTCTCCATATCTAATTATCTAGAATGTTTCATGACCTTGATATTTTTATCTTGTCTATGTTATATGTTAATTTAAATGTTTTGAATCTTTATTTTTATCTAATGGACATTAATCTTGTTATTACAATTATAAATCAATCTCTTTCAGGATCAATTATCAAAGGTTTCTCATATGACTTCTTATATTTCTATTATTTTTCTTCTTCTCTTTTTACTGTTGTCAAAAAGGGGGAGAAATATTGTTTGTTTGCTATGTTTGATGTTTTGCCTTGTAATTTATTTTTGTGTTTCTTGCTTTGTGTTTTTATGTTTTGCCTTGTAATTTGTTTTTGTGCTTCTTGCTTTGTGTTTTTAAAATTTAAAAAAAAAATTAAAATTGATTTGTTCTTATTATAAATTCTCTTATATTCAAATACTTATTTATTTAGGGGGAGTTAAGGAGAAATTTATAGTATTCAATTTTATTCAAATATTAATTGTTTTCCCATCATCAAAAAGGTAGAGATTGTTGAGAAAAATTACTACTTAGTTTTTCCTGTTTAGTATTCTTACAACTTATATGTTTTTGATGATTCTAAATATTATTGCTTTGATTATTATTTCTCCTAACATATTTTGGAAGAATTATTTTTGCTCTTGTGTATACTAACATTCCAGGAAAATCATACTACGGATTATTGAAGACTTCAAATAAAAATCAGTTTAGAGTTTAATTATAATTGAAGTCTGTATTTTTTTATTTTATTGAGTCTATGAGAGTGTGATTTTAATTTGAGTAACTGAGCACACACACACACACACCGGGGAAGAGTTTTAAAATTTATGTTTTTAAAATGATCGTACTTATTATACCACTTCGTACGGGATGATCTGGTCAGTTATTTACCCTAATGAGCAGTGGAACGAAAATAAAAGGTAAAATTTTGTTTTAAGTACAGTTCGTATGTATGATATTTTTGAATCGCACCGGGACGAACGGCTCTATTTTTGCCAAATACACATTTCGCACGAATGATATTTTTGGATCGTACGGGGACGAACCTCTTTTTTTTGTTTTTGTTCATTTCATCCTAATGATTCGTACATATGAACTTTGAAATTTGTTCTGTTCGTACCAGAAGAACTGAGTTCGTACCGATGCACAACATGTTCGTACACAATAGTTTTTAAACTATTCGTACGTACTAACATAGGTTCATACGGGATAATTGTGAGCGCTCCGAACTTGAAATCTTTAGTTTTTGGACGATTTTTTCTTTTCCTTTCTATATAATGAGTTCTAAAAACTATTACAAGAGCCTTTTGTGTTGTTTTCTCTTGAGAGGGATCATTGATTGTGAGTGTTTGGGAGAGATTGTGTGAGAGATCAAGTAAGGGTTTTGTGAGGGATTCACAAGGTTACCTAAAGCGAAGATATCTTTATTTCCTTCAAGTTTATGCCCATCTCCTCTGAAGGCTCTCAATTGAAGTTCAACAACATCGGTTCGGTTCTCCTCCGACACTTGGAGAGTGTGAAAGGATGACAAAGTGTATCTTTGGTAGTCATTGTATCTTCATTATTTTTAAGAAAATTAGAATAGAGAACTTTGAAAGTTCGTTAGAGATGTTAGGCCCCTTATGAACTGGCCCAAGTCTAATTAATAGATAGAAATGAATCGGTAATTAAAACAAACAAAATCTGAAAACTAGAATCAAGATTCATCGCAACAAAAACCAAAGTGCAAAAATTAAATGCGAAAGTAAAACAAAGAAAGAACAAACCAGATTTATAGTGGTTCGGTCAAACTTAGACCTACGTCCGCTTCTCGAAGGCACCCTCTGAGTATTACCCTAAAACTCAGTGTCTCTCCTTTAGCCCCCACAGCTAGGTGGAGAAGCCCTTACAAAATCAGTTCCACCTTCCCCGGTGAGGCGGAGTCGCTTGGATCCGACGGTATTAAGGTGCAAGCCTGCCGAAGCAACCATTTGGAATCCCCCTCCACACTCCCTTGAGTCCCCCGCACAAGATCTTCTCTCTCTCTCAGACTTCACCCGTTCTTCACTCCCTTTCAAGCTCTCTCTTCAAGTTTCGCCCAAAATAATGAAGCTACAATGGCTTCCAAAGACACTTACCAAGTGTCTTCTTAAAGGTTAAATAGAAGATCTCAAAATGAGCTCATTAATGCAACTTGTTGACTTTATCATCCTAGCCGATCAGTACAAAATAAGCTCAATCAGCCCGAGATGATTTGGGACAATCAGAAGAAAATTGGTTACATCGTCTAGGCCGATGTAATATCATCCTGGCCTATTAGTTTAAAACTGTGTATAATCATCCTGATCATCGCCTTGAATCAAAGCTAGCCAATGTCAATCATCCACGACATCGTCCCGGTCGATCCTACGATAGTCCCGGATGATGTGATAGAAACAATCAGCCTTTACTGCCTTCCAAAGATATCAGATTAATTTAGGCATAATTGAGTTAGATCATCCTGGACGATTTAGATATCATCCAGGCCAATTTCCTAAAACAAAGAATACTTAAACTGATCATGGCGGCTGATTCTTTCTTAATTGAGCCTATCGTCATGGCTGATACAAGTATCGTCCTGGCCAATCTGCTTAATGACGGCTACCTTAATGAGGATGCCCTAATTAGGGTTTCTGCTTTTAAACCGATCATCCAGGCTGATATAAATATCAACCCAGATGATGTTACCAAAATTAATAAACTCTAGGGAATAGTCAGAAAATCTTCCAAGGTGTGTGTGTGCAAAGTTACATAGCATCAGAAGCCACACCAATTACAATAGACTCAAGAAAGGAAAGAAGGGTATGAACGGACTCAAACCTAATCTAGCCAATCTTGAGCTGGTTCAAAATTGCAGTCTGATCTTGTGGATATGAAATTTCAGTAGATAAGGCAGTCATAGAGAAATAAGAGTGTTTGCTATCATCAAAATTATAAACCATGAAAACAGATCTGCAATAATCTCCCACTTTTTGATGATGGCAAATATTGATATTTGAATTTTAAAAAAAAACATTTTATCCTATTCTCCCCCTCATTAGAATAAAACTTTAAAAATAGGGGAGATAAAAAAAATTTGTTGTTTTTAATTTTTTGAAAGAAAAGGATACAAAAACATACAAATTCAACCGTACATTCTCCCCCTTTGACATTATCAAAAAGAGAAGGGGCACAAACATAAAAAAAATGATTAAAAAACAAAAACAATTCCTGATCTAGGGAACAAAACAAATATTCTTAAAATAAGAAAGTTACCTCTTGGTTTTATTCAAAAGCTTGGTAGAATTGTATTGACAACGCATAGCCCAAAAAAGGTTAGAAATTCAGAATTTGATAATCCAACTCTAGTTCTTTTAAAGGGCTCAAAAACTTTTTAATTTAATATCTAAGTCAAGGAATAAATTAGAGAAAGAAACCGTCATTTTTTAAAACTCCTTCCATAAAATATATCTAATAGAAGATTAATGCACGAATCGTTGAACCAGGAATTATGATTTTTAAACTCAAGTATCGAAAGTATCAGGGGTTCTCTTAAGCTTTAAGAAGTACGAGAATGGTAAGCATTAAATTTTGTGGGCTCATTTTATGCCTCTTGACAATTGGTTGGCGCACTATGCATCTTTTGATTTTTGATACACTTTGTGTATTCCCCTTTTTTTTTAATTTGACGTCTTTGCGCATCTTTTATTTTTGGCATCATTGGCCAATTTTTTGAATATGCTACATTTCTGAAATCTTAAAAACAAAAAGTAAACTCAACAGCTTGCAAAACATTTCTATGCGATAAATAATATTGGGAGATAAAAAATTTTGTTTCAAAAACTAATTTATAATGTGAAAAGATTTTAAATCAAAAGTAGAATAACCTCTTTTAGGAAATAGAGATTGAAAGTCAAAAACATGAGTTTCATTTCTTTGACTATTTTTAGAGAAGTCAAACACAATTTTCATAAGAATTCAAGAAAAAATAGGATGTATGTTTTTAATTTTTAGAAAGGTGAATGTGTGTGTTAGATCAAAAAAGACACATAAAAAAATTAATGCAAAAAAATAATAATAATAATAACTAAAATAAAATTACAAAAAAAAACAAACAAACAAAACATGCAAACTTAAAAAGTACACAAAATAATTCCTGATTAGATGATTTAGAAGCAAGATCTGCCCAAAAATTTTTTTGCTTTTCATTATTTCCCCAGTTTATAATTTTCTTTGCTTTATCCTTTTTTTTTGCAGGAAGAATTCTCAAATTAGGGCACTGATTTTTCATATGTCCAGGCTTCCTAAATCCAAAGAAAATAACATCAGAATAAATATTAATATTCTTACCATTTTTACCTTTATTCCACTTTTGTTAATGCTTATGCTTTGGTGAGCTTTTTAATTTGCTTGACTAGTTATTGCTTTCATCACCAACTAAGCTATCTCTTTCCGTATCTTCAGCTTTTAGCACTATCGTTTCACCTGCATCCAAAAGTCTTTGACCCAAAGTTTGTTCGTAGGCAATGAGTGAGCCAATCAAATTATCAATAGAATATTAATTCAAATCTTTTGATTCACAAATGACAACAACTTTAGCATCAAACTTATTTAGTAGACAACGAAGAATTTTATTGACTTTTTCAAAATTTGAAAATTCTTTACCTGAAGCATGGAATGATGTCACAATTTGAATAAACATAGTATACATGTCTAAGACCGTTTCATAAGGTTTCATAGAAAATATTTCATAATCATGCATTAACATATTCAACTTGGATTGCTTGATTTCACTAAGCCTTCATATATTGTGTGTAGTTTATCCCAAACTAATATAAAATCATCAGAATTTAAAGCACAAAAAAAATAGTTTAAAGATTTTGCATTCAATTGAGCATTGATTTTCTCTTCTCTACTCCATTTATTAAAATGAATATCAATTTTAATTCCATCTAAAATATGAGATGGTATAGAATAACCAGTTGAAATCATGTGCCACATACGAAAATCAATTGATTGCAAGAAAGTAAACATACAAATTTTCCAAAAATCAAAAGTAATATTTTCAAATAAAGGTGGTCTGGTGATTGAATAATCTTCTGTAATATTACAATTAGAAAAATTAGCCATGGATCAAAAATTCAAAATTTTTCTAAACCTTGTTTTTATGAATTCCACTCTGATACCACTTGAAAGTTCATTAGGGATGTTATGCCCCCTATGAACTGACCCAAGGCTAATTAATAGAGAGAAGTGAATCAGTATTTAAAATAAACACAATCTGAAAACTAGAATAAAGATTCACCACAATGAAAACCAAAGTGTAAAAATTAAATGCGGAAGTAAAACAAAGAATGAACACGCCAGATTTATAGTGGTTCAGTCAAACCTTGACCTACGTCCACTCCTCGGAGGCACCCTTCGAGTATTACACTAAAATGCAGTGTCTCTCCTTTAGCCCCCACAGCTAGGCGGAGAAGCCCTTACAAAATTAATTCCACCTTCCCCGGCGCGTCGGAGTCGCCGGGTCCTTTGACACCAAAGAGATCTTCTTCTTTGGTGAACTTCCCTCAAGAAAAGCCTTGAATCCGATGGTATTAAGATGCAAGCCTACCAGAGAAACCATGTGGAATCCCCCTCCACACTCCCTTGAGTCCCCCCTCACAGGATCTTCTCTCTCTCTCAGACTTCACCCATTCCTCACTCCCTTTCAAGCTCTCTCTTCAAGTTTCCCCAAAAGAATAAAGCTATAATGGCTGCCAAAGACACTTACTAAGTGTCTTGCTAAAGCTTAAATAGAAGATTTCAAAATGAGCTCATTAACGCAACTTATTGACTTTATCATCCAGGCCAATACGAATATCATCCTGGCCGACCAGTACAAATTAAGCTCAATCAGCCCGGGATGATTTGGGATGATCAAAAGAAAATTGGTTACATCGTCCGGGCCGATGTAATATCGTCATGGCTAAGTTTAAAACCGAGTATAATCATCCTGATGATAGCCCTGAATTAAAGCTAGCCAATGCCAATCGTCCACGATATCATCCCAGCCGATCCTGCGATCGTCCCAGATGATGTGATCGAATCAATCAGCCTTTACTACTTTCCAAAGATACCAGATTAATTTAGGCATAATTGAGTTAGATCGTCCTGGCTGATTTGGATATCGTCCTGGCCAATTTCCTAAAATAAAGAATACCTAAACTGATCATGGCAGCTGATTCTTTCTTAATCTAGCCTATCATTCTGGCTGATACAAGTATCATCCCGGATGATCTGCTTAATGATGGCTTCCTTAATGAGGGTGCCCTAATTAGGGTTTCTTCTTTTAAACCGATCGTCCAAGCCGATATAAATATCGTCTCGGACGATGTTACCAAAAATAGTAAACTCTAGGGAACAGTCAAAAAAATCTTCCAAGGTGTCTCTGTGCAAAGTTACATAGTACCAGGAGCCACACCAATTACAATAGACTCATGAAAGGAAAAAAGGGTACAAACTGACTCAGACCTAATCTACCCAATCTTGAGCTGGTTCCAAATTGCAGTATGATCTTATGGACCTGAAATGTCAGAAGATAAGGCAGTCGTAAAGAAATAAGAGTGTTTGGTATCACTAAAATCATAAACCATGAAAATAGATCTGCAACAAACTTGAAAGGGAGAGAGGAAAGGGTGGAGTTTGAGAGGGAGAAGATCCTTGGAGGGAATTTCAAGGGAGCGTGGAGTGGATATTCACACCGTTGCTCCGACGAACTTGCACCTCAATACCATCAGATTCAAGGTTTGTCTTGAGGGAAGTTTTGGGAAGAAGGAAATCTCTTTGGTGTCAAAGGACCCGGCTCCTCCGCCGCACCGGGGAAGGAGGAAGTGATTTTGTAAAGGCTTCTCTGCCTTGCTGTGGGGGCAAAAGGAGAGTCACTTTTGTATTAATGCAATACTCGGAGGGTGCCTCCGAGGAGTGGACGTAGGTCAAGGTTTGATCGAACCACTATAAATATGGTATGTTCTTTCTTATTTTTCTTCCGCATTTAATTTAATTGCAAGTTGTTTACTCTAGCTTAAAAGTTTATTTTTAAACTTTAAATTTAACATGCATTAATAATTAAAAAGGTTTTCTAAAAATCCAAGAGTATAAGTATAATTTTTAAATTAGCAATTCACCCCCCCCCTCTTGGTTAGCCTTAGGATAATGGCTTAGGTCTAATAACCTATTCACGAGCCCCAACAGGTCTAATATAAATGTATTAATAAATATGTCAGTTGCTACAATCATATATTTATTTGATGGTTCAAACCCTGTCAACTCCTATTGATCCATATAGAAGAATCAGATTCGAATTTTAATTCACATATTGACCCACACAGCATCCCTAGACATCACATGTGTTCCCACAACATGCTCGCTGGGGCCCATGCGGGTGTTTGGGGGCATTTTGTAATTATTTAATGAACCCTATCGACTCCTATCTTCCTGCTTAGGAGGATCATGTTCAAATTTATTGACCCACGCAATATCCCTAGACGTCATGTGTGAACCAATAACACGCTCATCGAGGCCCTTGTGGGTTGTGATTGTATTTACCCCTTTAGTGTGCCTATGTGCATATAAACTATGGTGCATGTACGGGGGTTTTCTTAGAATATTTATAGACGCCTTATGTCCGCATATATGAATGTTGTGGATTCGATGGCATTGCGTAGCAATTTTTGAATTGAATGGATTGCTGCTTTGCACAGGCAGACTGTCATGCACTACTTATCTACTTCTATAGATGGATTATAGTGCACTAATTAATCTCCTGCTTTACATTTGATGTGTATTCATTTGGTATTTTTTCTTGTGGACAACATATTGGGCGTACTATAGGTCTTCTACAGCATCTTTTAAGAGCTCGTATTTTCTACAGTTCTCTTCTATATTTGCCCTGTAGATGACACATTGCGTGTACGACAGCTCTTCTATAATGACTTGTATATACTTTGCACTTCACATATCTCATATGCTTATGCTTGTAAATAGCGTGTGGTATGTATAATGAGTATTCTATAACCCCTTACATATTTAAACTCTATTACGTATAATTTGTCCTTGCTTATAGAGGGCCGATGTGTTTGACTGATGTTGGACAATTGTTGATCATGGAGGTATTATAGTGTCTTTGCCATAATAATTTGTAGATACCTTGGATGTGCTAAGAACAAACTGTCTCTGCCACCATTCCTCATGTATTAGACTATAGACATATTGAGCTCATGACGATGGTTGATTGCATGCATGTAATTACGTCTTCATCTGATCATTGATCGTGAGTGAATAATGTTAAGAATCATGAACTTTCATTGTCTCCAATTATCCTTAATCACTTCAGAACATGATTGAAGTATATTGTTTGTGTTCATGACATGCCTTATTTTTAACAAATCAATTGCCACTTAAGATTGAGTTATGCTCAATACTGTAAATCCATTATGATGCTCTAAAGTCATCATATTATCAAAAGCCATGCATTTAAAATGTTGCACTTCTTAAAAACAAACTCTATTCATCACTTCTTTATTCTCAAAAGTGATTTGCAATTTGTATGATGAATTTGAAAGATTAATATCTTCATTTTAATTACAATGCTCCTTACAATTTAATAGTTGTCATTTGAAATCCTAAAGCTTGCAAATCATTCATGTTTGTAAGCCAACTATCTCTTTCACTACATATATTTTGCATGCATTCATAAGAATCTTTGTTTGTTGTAGGCTCTTGGACCTCCTTTGTAGACCTTTGTTCATTCATTGAGATTTAGTTAGATGATCAAAATTATCATATACCATTTGTATGAATTAGGATGAATGCTACGATCAAACCATTGTCATTTGCATGAAGATTATATTGAAAATCAAATGGCATCATCATTATCATTAAGTGAATGATACTTGCGAAATTCCCATGGCTTACAAATTTTATATGTATTCATTTGCATCTTGTTGATGATTGTCACATATCAATTAAGAACTCAATCACTTATATTTATTTATTCAAGTTTAAGTGGGCGTTCAATTTGAGTTCAAATTCAAGTTTAAGCTTACATCATTTGTGTTAAATTCAAGTTCACATTTAAATTTTATGTCATTTTATATTTTGTCCAAATTCAAGTCAAAGTACAAGTTCCAGTCCGAGTTCAAGTTTAGTTTGTGCAAATTTTGTGCAAGTCCTTGAATCTTTAGTCAAAATTTCGGCAGCCTCTCGGCGTCTCCCTTGTTTAGGGGAAAAACTATGAGAAACTGGGCCTTTCCTACCACGCTAAAAAAAAATGTGTATGGTAGGTGTCCTCGGACGAGGACACCGCTGGCCGTATTTTTTTTCATCCCCCCCACCATGCTAAGAAAAGTATGTATAGGTCCTCAGTACTTGTTGCAAAAGAAAGCAGTTGTTTCCCCGCAAGCGGGTACTTATGGGTATCCCCACTTCATCGTACACGTCGCACCAGGTTCCCATCCCACCACGCTAAGAAAAGCATTTATATGTGGTTTTCGGGTGGGCCACGAACTCCGAAGAAGGGATTTTGGATGATTACCTGCTTCATCGCAAGAGTCGTGACGCACTTCCTCCTACCACGCTAAGAAAAGCGTGTATAGGTGGTCATTTTGCCGTGCCACATGTGAAAAAATGAGTTTTTTAAATTTTGCAAAATTTTTTTTTTTTTTTTTTTTGAAAAGCTCTCATTTTCTCTTTTTTTTTCTTTTTTGGAGAAATCTCTCTTTTTTTTTTGGCATGTATGCACACATGTACAAACTTTTGTCTCTAGCTTAACATAAAAGATACTACCATGCATGGTAAAAAGAAACTAAATTCAGCCATACTAATTAATAATGATGATCAATGCTAAAAAAAGGGTAAGAGAAATTGTATTCTCATTCTTCCCTGTTGATCATGCATGGCACCAAAGTTTAGCTCGCTATGATTGATTCCAGCACCATCAGAAAGTCAAGCAAAATGTTTGGCCTTTCTCTTGTCAAGAGATGCTTGAACCTATTGAAGGGAGCTTGCATCATGCTTATGACCTTTGGATAAGCTCATAGAAATACAAGACTTGTTCTTATTTGTTTTCAGAAGATTATGAAAAGTAAAAATTGCACTTTCCATTATATTCAAAAGCTCTGTAATTGTTAGAACTCCTAAGTATAATGATAAAACAAGGTTGGATTCTCAGGTTGGGATGCGATCCATTGCCTTAGTTGCATAAGTTGGAAGTGATGTGCCTCTCACTATAAACAAATCTAGGCAGCAAAAGCAGTTCCAATATTATGAAATGGATCATCCTCCAATGATGGTTGCAGGTGTTCGCAATCATCTTGAAAATTATCTCTTTTTGAAAGAGAGGTTCTTAAGGCTCAGAGATAGCTTTTTTTTTTGTAGTGTTGATCTAGGCCATTGACTTAAGATGTTTCATGATTCTTCTTCTATCCTCCACTTTTAACTCCCTCTGTTCAATGGAGCTTGTTTCTTCTTCTTTTAGGTTGGATTCCTCTGGTATTAGAACCATAAACTATTCTTCTTCATCTTCTTAAGCCACCTCTTCATATCAATGGAAACAAAATCATCATCATCATCATACTCCACTTCCTCCAGACCTCCATCTACAGCACCTAACCTCTGCTCGAACTCCACATTACCATCCTTTAACACCTCCGCTGTTGGTGTTTGAGAGTTTATGCATCTTGGCTTCAGCTTGGAAGCTCGGTTAAGTGCAAAACAAGAGACAGAATGGGCTCGTCATGTTTCTTATGTGTTAAAGACATAAAGGGATTTGGGTATGGTGAGATTCTTATTTATGGAGAGCCGTAGTGGGATGGGTCTCGGCTTGGCATTGGACCTATAGGTAGATGGGAAGAGAAGGAAAGCATGCAGCTTAGAGAGGATGGATTGTAGGAGAAGATGAAGAAGCGTTGGTTTAGGAGTTTTGGTTGGAGATGGGTTTTGGTAAAAGGTGGTATAGGGGGCGGAGGTTAGAGGTGGAGACAAAGCTTGCGAAGTCGGAGAAGGTGTTTAAGGCTAAGGCTCCGTGTGGAGGCAGTAAGAAGAGAAAAAGAATCCAATTTCATTCGTTTCATTTTTATTTAACGATGAGGCTTCATCATAGACTCAAGTGACTTATCGTGCGAGGATTTCATGGGATTTGATCTAAGAATAGAGGAGAACGTTAGAGCTTCAGCGGGTTTTCAGGACTTAACAGAACTTGGATTGATACAAGTTAATGCAAATTAATGAGATTTGAAATCTCATTTGACTTTCTGATTTCATTTTATTTAATTTCATTAAACTAAAATAAAAATATATGACTTGTCATCCTCATTTTTCCATTTGAAATGATGATAGCACGTCAAGATCAGGATTGCTTAGATTTGCATATATTTTCTCAAAATTTGTGTATTCTCTCATTTTACATGTCGATTTCATTGCAAAATTTTCTTTAGACAAATTGATAATGCATTTAGGATATTGACGATGTCCCGTTCGCAACCACATAGACAATTTTTTCATCGGACTTTATTTGGGCATCACTGAGGCCTTATTTTCCTCGTAATGCATGCCTTGACAACATATTTGAATCGCCTTTGAAATTTGTGACACCGCCTCAAATAATCCAATTTGATCAAATAAAATGTATATTCCTAATGCCGACGACATTTCAGACGCAATGGCACCATCCATTTTGTAATTAGATGTCATTTCATCACCGATGAGGCTAATTTCCCTTGTAATACGTGCCTTCACATAATATTTGAATTGCCTAAAAATTTCCTACCATCACAGACGATCCAAATTTTTTAAATAAAATATATATTTTGAATGTCGGTGACATTCCAGACGCAATGGCACTGTCTGTTTGTCAATCGGACATGATTCGAGCATATTCGAGGCTTCATTTCCTTCGGAATGCATGCCTTCATATCATATTTGAATTGCCTAGCAATTCTCCACCATCTCACACCCTCCAAATTTATTAAATAAAATGCATATTCTGAATGTCGGCGAAATTTCGGACGCAATGGTGCTGTCCGTTTGTCGATTGGACATCATCCGAGCATCCTCGAGGCCTCATTTCCTTCATAACGTATGCATTGATATCATATTTGAATTGCCTCAAAATTCTCCACCATCTTAGATGATCCAAATTTATTAAATAAATAGAAAAATTTTGAATGTCGGCGACATTCCGGGCGTAATGATGCTATCCGTTTCATGATCGGACATCATGCCGTCTCTGTAGAGGCAAATTTCTTCGATATGTGCATCTTTACATTACATTAATATTCGTTCCACCAATCTAGATACTCCAAATTGAATATATAAATTGCAGATTTTATGGGTTGACAACATTCTGAACATAATGACGAAGTCTGTTTGTCGATTTGTTGTCGTTCGCTCGGCTTCACGCTTTAAATTTTTGTGTAGATCATCCCTTTTGAACGATCTCATCTAGTTTGATTGCGAGGGGCCTTGACCTAATAGAATTCAATGTCCTTTTTACAACGCCAATATCTGTTTGTCAATTGGAGGTCATTTGACCCTTTAAGTAATGCGCCGTGTCAACCAGCGCACTGCTTAATTCATCATTTTCATCCCTTTTGCGCGTAGTGTGGGATGTAGGGGTCAACAAATGCCCCCCAACAAATGTGATATGCGTCTAAAGCGAACCACATTTGTTTTATACTGATTGACCATGTGGATCTCTAGACATTTGCTTCAGATGTCACACAAGGGTTTTCATTTTATGGGTCTCCCGAAGCTTATTTGAACGTCATGTTGAGGGCTTCATTTAGTGGATCTCCAAAGTTTGTTTGGATGTCACACTAAGATTTCCATTTAGTGGATCTTCAAAGTATCTTTTGTTGAGATTCGTTCACTATGAATTAGGTTGTTAAACCTAAGCTTATGTCCCAAGGCTATCCAAGAGGGCCATTAAGAACTAGCCTGAGGGGGGGGGGGGAGGGGGTGAATTGATATTAAAAAAAAAATTATCCCTCTTCAGTATGTTTAACCAAAAATAAACTTTAATGAATTTTTAGAAAAAAAATTTCAACCACAATTTTTGGAACAAAAATAAAATGTGAAAAATAAAAAGCAGTAAAAAACAAAAGACATAAAATTTATAGTGGTTCGATCTAAACCAGACCTACATCCACTCCCCGGAGGCACTCTCCGAGTATTGCACTAATACCAATACTGACACTCCTTTAGCACCCACAGTAAGGCGGAGAAGCCTTTATAAAAATTCTTTCCACCACTACCCGGTACGACAGAGAACCGTCTTCCTTTTACACTTATCCCCAGTGTGGGCAGAGAACCGTCCATCTTTTCACACTCTTCTAGTGTGGGCAGAGAACTCTTCATCCTTTCACACTCTCCTAGTGTGGGCAGAGAACCCTTCATCCTTTCACACTCTCCTAGTGTGGGCTAAGAACCATTCGTCCTTTCATACTCTCCTAGTGTGGGTAGAGAACCCTTCGTCCTTTCACACTCTCCTAGTGTGGGCAGAGAACCCGCAACTATTCACACTCTCCAAGTGTCATCAGAGAACCGGATCTCCTTGACAGATCTTCTCACAAGAATTCTAAAAGGAAGAAAGAAAAGAGTGAAGTAATCCCAAATCATAAGTAGAGATTCTTACCTTTGAACACCAACCGAAGCCTTCACGCTCCAGTAGTAGGAATCCTCCTTTGAATGCTCTCTCATACTCTCTCCTTGACTCTTCTTTCAATAAGCACGTAGATCAAATGAAAAAAAGATTTGGTGGCAGTCTAAATTGGACTATATATAGTAGAGACAAGAAAAACCATCCAAAATTGCAAATTTTTCAAGTCAACATGAAATGAATCATCCCGTATGATCGTGGATCGTCCTGGATGATTTTACTTAAAGTGTCGGAAACGATCCTAATGAATATTGGTATGAACTATGTTCGTACACGATCATCGTCCCGTACGAACTAGGTTCATTTGGTACGATCAGTTATACCATAGGTCGGTTCCTAAATAACTGTATGAATGTAATCAGTTTTTGTAAGTCGATTCACATCATCCTGGGATGAACAGGACTTCATCCGGACGAAAGTTTTATAGAGAGCAACTTAACCTGGCACGATAATGAACTTTGTCTGAACGAAATTTGTACAGAGAAGAATTCATCCTGGGACGATTTGGATTTTGTTTGGACAAAATTTTTACAGAGAAGAATTCATCCTGGGATGATTTGGATTTTGTCTGGACAAAATTTTTACAGAGAAGAATTCGTCCTAGGATGATTTGGATTTTGTCTGGATGAAATTTTTACAGAGAGGAATTCATCCTAGGACAATTTGGATTTCGTCTGGATGAGATTTTTACAGAGAAGAAATCATCCTTGCACGATTATAGATTTTGTCTGAACAAAATTTTTATAGAGCCTAACTCATCATGGGATGAAAATAAATTTGTCCTGGACGATCAGGAGTTAGAAAAATTTCCTCCAACTGTTCGTTCCATTGCTCTTACGGGGAGAAAAATAACCTGATCATCCCGTACAATCAGTACAAATTTTGTAAGATCTCCTTAAGTGTGCGTGTGTGTGTTTTTATTCACTCAATTATAATCACTCCCTCTCAATTCAAAGAACAATTTAGAGCTCCAATTTGCAAAGAATTGTATGCTGAATTTGATTTGAAGTCTTCATAGTTTGGACTTTGATTTTTCTAAAATGTTAGTACACACAAGAGAAAAAATAATTCTTCCAAAAAATGTTAGGAGATAACTGTACATAAAACAATAATATTTGAAATCATCAAAACTATACAAGTTGCAAGAATGTAAGATATGCAAATAGAAACTCTCTTAATATCTTTCTGCACCTTCATGGATCTTCAGATGCACTTGTAATATTCAGTATAGTTGATATATTTGTTCTTGATCCAGTAGAGATCCATGGGAGGATGATACAGTGCTCCATAATCAGATCCCTAGAGTGTTACTTTATAGATTGATGGTAGTATATAGCTTTGCTACTTTGTTTTTCTTTTGCCACCTATGTCATCTTAGTTTCTAGCATTCTTATAGCTGCTCGCATCTTTCTCTACCACAATCATACATGAATTTAATAATTGTGTTATATAAATGCAAGTTTCATTCAGGATTTGCCTAAGCTTTACAGATCTTCTAGTTTGCAGGACTCTTACTACTTCAGGCTTTCTACAATTACTTTTGGGCTCTAGTATGCTTTCTTCCCTTCTTCTTTTTTTTTGATTTTATACTAGTACTGACAATGCTTTGTATTTTGTGCAGGCTACTATAGGAACAAGACCCATGCTCCAGATAGTTTGCTGTCAAAGGAGGCTTCAATTTGGTATGTTTTTAGTTTTTATATATAGTTCCTATTCTTTCTTGAGCTGCTTACTAACACTTTTGTTGTTCTACATAGGTTTTAATAGGCTTGGGATACTTACTTGTGAGCCACATTGGGAGACCTTTGTTTCAGGTACAGCTTTTTTTTTGGTAGTTTTACATATATCTGCATAACCTCTCTTACTTACTGACACTTCTAATGCTTTATGCAGGTCCCAAAAGTGCAGAGTATGTAGTCTTTGGAAGGAGCAAAATAAGATTGTTGACTTCCTCTTCAGGCATAGTTTAGGGAATAGATTGTAGTCCTCCATGAAGGACATTATACTTTTCCTTTTTCTTTCAGCTGATGTAATATTATAAAAAGATGTAGTTTAAAAATTTGTATATGAATTCTAAATTTAATAAAATAAAGTAATTTTTTAAATTCGGTTGTTGAAGAGCTCTCTTTTTACTATTCTTAAAATTTCTGTGGTTGTACTCTGAGTTGTACTGATGTTGTTGTAGATAATTTTAAATATTTATTTGGAGATCTCAGCACACAGTGCGATGTCGACCCAAATAAATATTTAAAATGCCCCCAATTGTTTAGGATGTTTCTTTTTGTAGCTTTAACTTGAGTCACAAGATTTTGATTTATTCTACCCAGTGCTTTGTGCTACAGATATTGATGGAGAATCATCTGATTTGTCCTTTCTGACTTATCAGGTGATTTTTTTTGTACCTTCGGCCCTATGCTTCTTGCTTTGACGGGCTTGATGAAGGAGTAGATGACGATGACCTAAACCTTTTGGGTTCGTATTAGGTCGCTAGTGAGAAGTCATCGGTCCAGAGCTTTATACATAACAGACTTGTTGATGACGAAATACTCTTAGTTCAGCCTTGAACTTTACGTGAACTTTAGGATGTTTTCTTCAGTCCTTTGCTTTGTGCCTTAACGGACTTGTTAAAGAAAAGTTTCTTCAATCCTTACTTTGTGCTTTACGAATTTGTTGAAGGATTTATAGGTTTTGGATTCAGCTAATACTAAAGTGATCTGATGAACTCAAGTGATTCAGATCAGGAGAACTAAGATCTGATAGCTCTTCGTCCTCTGGTTATTGAGATGGGAGTTCCTCTACTACGGCCTTTCTTATGGTGT
Organism: Dendrobium catenatum; assembly: GCF_001605985.2. Taxonomy (NCBI): domain Eukaryota; kingdom Viridiplantae; phylum Streptophyta; class Magnoliopsida; order Asparagales; family Orchidaceae; genus Dendrobium; species Dendrobium catenatum. Next base: position 657,508 of record NW_021319483.1, on the reverse strand, counting down.
GTCGAGTAGATGGAGCTGCAAGTGATTCGATCGTATTTGGGCTTTTTTGATCTTACCTCTTACACCCATTCAGGCTTCAGACTTGAGCTATGTGAATTACGCTTTCTACTACTGATTTACTGAAGTTAGTATATTTTGAGTTCTCCTTTGAGGGCTAATATGTAAACTGTTACATCAGAGGATAAGCCGGGCATCTCAGCATATGTCCGAGTAAAGCAGTCCCTAAATTCATAAAGAAGCTCTTTCATTTCTTCCACTTTGTCTTTGGGAAGAAGGGCACTGGTCGGGAGAGGATCTTCTTCAGTCCGAGAAGATATAGTTGGAAAACGATGGGATTTCTTGAAGGATTCTTCAATATGTCGACCATCGAGAACATTATCTGTAGGGGTCATCTTTGGTACCCATTTTTAATGATTTTTTAATATTTTTTTCTAATGGTGGCTTTCTAGGGGTACACACTAAATGTCACACCATTCTTTTGCATATATTTTCTTTAGAGATATTGATCTATATATTTATTTTCTCTTATGTCGGGACCTTTCAGCGATGGATTCTAAGATATGTGTCCAAGTGTCACACCCCTATGCTCACCATAATTATCATGATTCTTTCTTTGATCTATCATCATAAATAGATGCTTTCTTTTATCTCTATCAGGACCTTTCAGTGATGGCTTTTTGGACATACGGACCAAGTGTCACATCCTAATGCTCACCGTATAGAGCTTAGTATTATCATTACTATTTTTTTCATTTTTTACTACTACTATAGAGCTTAGATGACAAGTCAAAGATGGAAAGAGAAACTAATCCCCAATGGAGTAGCCAGAAATCTATGGGCTCCAAAAATTCATCCTCGGCCTTCGCCCGCACTGATGCTTTTCTTCTATGAGGGAGTTTTAACGGAATAAGTTTTGGGGTAAATTTTGGAAGGCAGATGGGTTTGTAGATAAGACAGTACCTAGAGAGTTTTCCCTCATTTTACGAGCACTTTTTGATCTGAGTTCTTGTTTCCTATAGGCGCAAGTCCCTATAGTTAATTTCCCCTCCAGATCATGAGAGAGGGCTTTCGATTAAGGCTAGTTGTCAATAAGATACATAGAAAATACGTGTTATCTGGCATATAGTAGCAGCATAGTATTGAGATTTGAAGTGTTTAGAAGTTTGGGAAAATTTGATATTTAAAATTGAAAATTTTACCATCTTGCACTTAAAGCGGATGGTGGGGGAATGGATGATGGACCCAATCAGGATCCCATGGTTCCATTATCTCGGGCCATTGTGGTCTATGGTCTACTTATTCAGAGGAGGTAGTCGACCCAACCTGATAGAAGGATCCTTGTCGGCAGCTGTGGGTTGCATCATCCAAGGGGACCTTGTAGGCCTTAGGTGAATGTTTATCTAAGGGGAAAATTTTGAATCCACCTTAGCTAACAGAGGGCTTTGTGCCCTATCAATCATATCCTATTGATTCATATCTAAACAATTTGATGCCACTAAGGAGCGTATTAACTCTGACCATAACTGATATTTAATGGTGCCATTTGGCGGTAAAACCACTCAGTTCAGAGGGCCCCGGATCATAATTGTTTATCCTGGAGTTCCATTTTGTGGAAAAACTATCGGTTAAAGGACACATACCACAACCTTACTGGCAGGAGATTATTTGAGAATTGATCGTAGCGATATTTTTGACTAGGTATTAGCTCTATGTGAGCTGAAGTAAATTTTAACTTGTCCACCCTGCAAAACTGTTGCGGAGGATGGATGGATTTTTCTTTAGGTGTTGATGGATAGATTTCAGTTTTAAATATCTTTGGATTTTTGGGATTTTTCTAGAGTTTTGGATTTCGTAGGAATTTTGGTGGCATTTAAAAATATTTGTGAACCCCTCCGGTTGAGATTTTTATTCAATGGCCATCATCATGGTGTGAGGGGTCATTTTTATTTAAAGCTTGAACCTTGTCGACCCTATCAACTTGTCGATAGGGGATCAGGTTTCGTAGGCTTTATGCCTTTGTTAGTGAATTCTCTTGATTATAGGCCTTGAAGGCCGCCTAATATAAATGTATTAAATAAATATGCCAGTCGCCACAACCTTATATTTATTTGATGGTTCAAACCATGTCGACTCCTATTGATCTATATAGAAGGATTGGATTCGAATTTAATTCACTTATTGACATGCGCAGCATCCCTAGACGTCACATGTGTTCCCACAACATGCTCGCCTGGGCCCATGCGGGTGTTTGGGGGAATTTTATAATTATTTGTTGAACCTTATCGACTCCTATCTGCCTGCTTAGGAGGATCATGTTCAAATTTATTGACCCGCGCAGCATCCCTTGACGTCATGTGTGTACCGATAACACGCTCGTCAAAGTCCTTGTGGGTTGTGATTGTATTTACCCATTTTGTGTGCCTATGTGCATACAAATAATGGTGCACGTGTGGGGGTATTCTTGGAATATTTATAGAAACCTTCTATCCGTTTGTATGAATGTTGTAGATTCGGTGACGAGGCATAGCAATTTTTGGATTAAATTGATTTCTGCTTTGCACAGGTAGACTATCATGCACTACCTATCTCCTTTTGTAGATTGATTATAGTGCACTAACTAATCTTCTGCTTTGCATTTTCTGTGTAGTCATTTGGTTTTTTTGCTTGTGGACAACATATTGGGCATACAACAGGTCTTCTATAGCATCTTGTAAAAGCTCGTATCTACTACAGTTCTCTTATGTATTTGCCCTGTATATGACACATTAGGTGTACGACAGCTCTTCTATAACGACTTGTACATATTTTACACTTGTTGTATCTCATATGCTTCTGCTTGCAAATAGCGTGTGGTATGTATAATGAGTATTCTATAACCCCTTACATATTTATACTCCATTATGTATCATTTGTCCTTATTTAAGAGGGTCGATGTGTTTGACTGATGTTGGACAATTGTTGATCATGGAGGTATTATAGTGTCTTCACCACAATAATTGGTAGATACCATGAATGTACTAAGGACATACTGTCTCTGCCACCATTCTTCATGTACTTGACTGTAGTCATATTGAGCTCATGACGGTGGTTAATTGCAGGCATGTAATCATGTCTTCATCTGATCATTGATCGTGAGTGAATAATGTTAAGAATCATGAACTTTCATTGTCTCCAATTATCCTTAATCACTTGATAACATTATTGAAGTATATTGTTTGTGTTCATGACATGCCTTATTTTTTTCCAATCAATTGCCACTTAAGAGTGAGTTATGCTCAATACAGTAAATCCACTATGATGCTCTAAAGTCATCATATTATGGCCTTGCAATCAAGCCTTGCATCCAAAGTCTTACGCTTCTTACAGACAAACTCTATTCATCACTTCTTTATTATCAAAAGTGATTTGCAATTTGTATGATGAATTTGATAGATTAATATCTTCATTTCAATTACAAAGCTCCTTACAATATAATTGTTGTCATTTGAAATCCTAAAGCTTGCAAATCATTCATGTTTGTAAGCCAACTATCTCTTTCACTACATATATTTTGCATGCATTCATAAGAATCTTTGTTCGTTGTAGGCTCTTGGACCTAATTTGTAGACCCTTGTTCATTCATTGATATTTAGTTAGATGATCTAAATTATCATCTACCATTTGCGTGAATTAGGATGAATGCTACGATCCAACCATTATCATTTGCATAAACATTATATTGAAAATCAAATGGCATCATCATTATCATTAAGTGAATGACACATGCAAAATTCCCTTGGCTTACAAATTTTATATGTATTCATTTGCATCTTGTTGATGATTGTCACTTATCAATTATGAACTCAAGCACTTATATTTATTTATTCAAGTTTGAGTGGGTTTTCAATTTGAGTTCAAATTCAAGTTTAAGCCTACATCATTTGAGTTAAATTCAAGTTCACTTTTAAATTCTATGTCATTTTATATTTTGTCCAAGTTCAAGTCCAAGTACAAGTTCAAGTTCCAGTCTGAGTTCAAGTTCAGTTTGTCCATATTCTATCCAAGTCCTTGAATCTTCGGTCAAAATTTTGGCAGCCTCCCGTTGTCTCCCTTGTTTAGGGAAAAAACTATGGGAAACTAGGCCTTTCCCACCACGCTAAAAAAATTGTGTATGGTAGGTGTCCTCGGACGAGGACACCGTGGCCATATTTTTTTCCATCCCATGGGTCATCGATACCTGTTGTAAAGAAAGCAGTCGTTTCCCTGCAAGCGGGTACTTATGGGTATCCCCTCTTCATCGTACGCGTCACACCAGATTCCCATCCCACCACGCTAAGAAAAGCTTGTATATGTGGTATTCGGGTGCGCCACAAACTTCAAAGAAGGGATTTTGGGTGATTACCCGCTTCGTCGCAAGCATCGTGACGCACATCCTCCTACCACGCTAAGAAAAGCGTGTATAAGTGGTCGTTTTGCTGTGCCACATGTGATGAAACGAGTTTTCTAAATTTTGCAAAATTCTTTTTTTTTTTTCTTTTTTTTGAAAAGCTCTCATTTTCTCTCTTTTTTTTTGGCATGTATACACACATGTACACAATTTTATCTCAAGCTTAACATCAATGATACTACCATGCATGGTAAAAAGAAACTAAATTCAGGCATGCTAATTAATAATGATGATCAATGCTAAAAAAATGTAAGAGAAATTGTATTCTCATTCTCCCCTTTGGATCATGCATGGCACCAAAGTTTAGCTCACTGTGATAGATTCCAGCACCACCAGAAAGTCAAGCAAAATGTTTGGCCTTTCTTTTGTCAAGAGATCTTGAACCTGTTGAAGGGAGCTTGCATCGTGCTTATGACTATTGGATAAGCTCATAGAAATACAAGACTTGTTCTTATCTATTTTCAGAAGATTATGAAAAGTAAAAATTGTGCTTTCCACTATATTCAGAAGCTCTGTAATTGTTAGAACTCCTGAGTATAATGACCAAACGAGGTTGGATTCTAGGGTTGGGATGAGATCCATTGCCTTAGTTGCATAAGTTGGAAGTGATGTGCCTTTCACTATAAATAGATCTAGGTAACATAAGTAGTTCCAATATTATGAAATGGATCATCCTCCAATGATGGTTGCAGGTGTTCGCAATCATCTTGAAACTCATCTCTTTTTAAAAGAGAGGTTCTTAAGGCTAAGAGATAGCTTTTTTTTTAGTGCAGATCTAGGCCATTGACTTAAGATGTTTCATGATTCTCCTTCTATCCTCCACTTTTAACTCCCTCTGTTCGCTGGAGCTTGTCTCTTCTTCTTTTAGGTTGGATTCCTCTAGTATTAGAACCATAAACTATTCTTCTTCATCTCCTTAAGCCACCTCTTCAGCTCAATGGAAACAAAATCATCATCATCATACTCCTCTTCCTCTGGACCTCCATCTACATTACCTAACCTCTGCTTGAACTCCATATTACCATCCTTTAACACCTCTGCTGCTGGTGTTTGAGAGTTTATGCATTTTGGCTTCATCTTGGAAGCTCGATTGACTGCAAAACAAGAGGCAGAATGGGCTCATCATGTTTCTTATGTGTGAAGGATGTGAAGGGCTTTGGGTAGGGTTAGATTCTGATTTATGTAGAGCTGTAGTGGCATGGGTCTCAGCTTGATATTGGACTTATAGGCAGATGGGAAGAGAAGGCAAGCATGCGGCTTAGAGAGGACGGCTTGTAGGAGAAGATGAAGAAGAATTGGTTTTGGTTGGAGATGGGTTTCAGTAGAAGGTGGTATAGGGGATGGAGGTTAGAGGTGGAGACGAAGCTTACGATGTCGGAGAAGGCGTCTAAAGCCAAGTCTTCGTATGGAGATAATAAGAAGAGAAAAAGAATCCACTTTCGTTTGTTTCATTTTGATTTAACGACGAGGCATCATCATAGACTGAAGCGACTTCTCATGTGAGGATTTCATGGGATTTGACCAAAGAATATAGGCGAACGTTAGAGCTTCAGCGGATTTTCAGGACTTAACAGAAGTTGAATTGATACAAGGTAATTCAAATTAATGAGATTTGAAATCTCATTTGACTTGCTAATTTCATTTTAATTAATTTCATTAAACTAAAATCAAAATCTATGCCCTATCATCCTCATTATTCCATTTCAATGATTATAGCACGACAAGATCAAGATTTCTTCGATTTGCATACATTTCCTCAAAATTCATGTATTCTCACGTTTTACGTGTCAATTTCATTGAATAATTTTCTTTGGACAAATTGATAATGTATTTAGGATATTACCGAAGTCCCAGACACAACAACGTAGTGTATTTTACGATCAGACTTTATTTGAGCATCAATGAGGACTTATTTTCCTTGTAATGCGTGCCTTCACAACATATTTGAATTGCTTTTGAAATTTGTGACACCATCTCAAACGATCCAATTTGATCAAATAAAATGTATATTCCAAATGCCGACAACATTCCATATGTAATGGCGCCATCTATTTTGCAAACGGACGTCATCTCGTCATCGATGAGGCTAATTTCCCTCATAATGCAGGCCTTCGCATCATTTTTTAATTTCCTCAAAATTTGCCACCATCTCAGACGATCCAAATTTATTAAATAAAATATATATTCTGAATGTCACTAACATTCCAGACGTAATGGAGATGTCTCTTTGTCAATCGGATGTCATCTGTGTGTCTTCGAGGCCTCATTTCCTTCATAATGCATGACTTCATATCATATTTGAATTGCCTAGTAATTCACCACCATCTCAGACCCTCCAAATTTATTAACTAAATTCATATTATGAATGTCGGCAATGTTTCGGACGTAATGGTGTTGTCCGTATATCAATCGGACGTTATCTGAGCATCTTTAAGGCCTCGTTTCCTTCATAATTCATATATTCATATCTTATTTGAATTGCCTTAAAATTCTCCACCATCTCAGACGATCCAAATTTATTATGTAAAATATATATTCTAAATTTCAGCGACGTTCCGGACGCAATGACACTATTTATTTCATGTTCGGACGTCATGCCATCTCCGTAGAGGCAAATTTCCTCGATATATGCATCTTTACATTATATTGAGATTCATGCCACCAATCTAGATACTCCAAATTGAATAAACAAAATGCAGTTTTTATAGGTTGACAATATTCTGAATGCAATGACGAAGTCTGTTCATCGATTTGATGTCGTTTAATCGGCCTCACTCTTTAATATTTGGTGTAGATCATACATTTTGACTGATCTCATCTAGTTCGATTGTGAGGGGCCTTGACCTAACATAATTCAATGTCCATATTGCGACGCCATTATCCATTTTTCAATTGGAGGTCATTCTTTAAGTAATGTGTCGTGTCAACTTGCATTCCCGATCAGATCCCGGCCACCCCAGGCCGTCGGCGGCGAGATTCCGGTGACCCGAGAGCTTGGATATTCCAAGTCATTTTTCGCGCGATCTAGACGTTGGAAGCTCGTGGTTTCTTCTACAACTAGGAGCGTGGACACTCTACAAGTGCAACAAGCCAGAAATCCCACGATTCTATCGAGTATTTTAGGTATAATCTCAAACCCTAGCTAGATCACTTAGGGTTAAATAGTTCTCCACATACTGCATATTAAATCTAGAAAATTATTCCCCATGATTTCTGTTTATGCTTAGAGTATAGGTTTAAAATTTCGTTCGATTTGATCCACCCAGTCGAGAGAACGAGGCATTTTTTGTGTTTAGGGTTCGGCTAACCGCCTGTGAGGCTCTCTGTAGATCGGATCGTTGATCGTCGAATCAACGGATCCGATCGTGTCGGACCGCGGGTCCATCTAGCCGCGCGGTCCGCCTGGGCGTAAGGATCTCGGTTCGCCGGGATCACAGCCGTCCGTTCGATCAGGCGGGGATCAGACGGCGGGGGCGCTTGCTGACTCGTTTAAGTGGCAGCGGGTCCCGCCGCAATCATTGCCCGGGACCGCGGAGCGAATCCCGGGACGCCAACTGTCTGACCGCCGCCGCGGTTTGGACGGACCAACGGGACGCCGCCACGTGGACCGCACCGAGCGGTTACCGCGGCAATCATTGCCGCGATCCCGGGATCCAATCCCGGGCCGCCGCGTGGCTGACCGCCGCCTCCGCGGTTCTGGGAACGAATCGGATGCCGCCACGCGTCCCGCCGCCCGATTTGACTAAAATCTATTTTAAAATTATTTTAAAACTGTTTTAGCTTCAAAAATTCATAAAAAATTCATTTTTAACCCGTTTTTGACGCACAATATATCGAATTGATCGTATTTTCATCCTCTACAAGATAAAAATTTTTTTTAATATAAATGACCTATGTATTTTATTTTTTTTAAAAAAACAGCAAGACCCTTTTATTTATACTATTTAAATAATTATTTTAATTTAATTATTATTATATTATTATTTTAATAATTATTTATCATACTAATTATTATTTCTTGATTGTAAGTTTGCTGTTTCATCTCCTATTATCATTATTATTATTATATGTTTTAATATATATATATATATTTAGATATTATTTATTTTTAATTATTTAAAAATCCATCTATTGTATTTGAACTTCAGAAATTCGTATCTTCCTCGTTTTCGATCCGTTTTTGACGCACAACCCCTTGTTTTGATCGTATTTTGATTCTGTACACTTTCAGATTGGTTTCACTCAAAATTTTTGGATCTGTGTGCAGTTATTTTCAAAACAGCAAAACAGTAGTATTTAAAAATATTTAATTATTGCCTTTAAACTTCGAAATT
>NW_021319483.1:637229-648648 GCF_001605985.2 Dendrobium catenatum | reverse complement strand
TATATAATGCTTTTTTTATAAGCCTGTTTTTAAAGTTCTATAGCATTCATGAGCTGACATTTCAACTAGCATGCATTGCATTAGAAACAAATTTAATTAAAATTTAATTACATTAGCTAGGAGCATCTGACCCACATAAGTCCAGGACCACTTAGGAATTCCTCTAGATGTCGGTCCTATTTTCAATAACCGTACCACCCACCCATCTTTCATAATTGACTGGATAGCATGGTTTTAAAGCGATTAGGTGGTTAGCTGGCTCCCCAATCCAGGCCGGGGTAAGTCCAGGTTTTGCATAGCATTAGCTAGGACACTGGTCTTAGTGTGTGTCGAACACTAAGTCCAAACTAGATTTAGGATTCGAGGCAACTACATTCGGTCTCGTAGTATGCCTTAAATAGCAGGTAGGTCCCTTCTTTTCAGGGACCCTAAATCCTACTTATCTGCATCACAGGATGACGCCACCTCCATCTTTGTCTCACGCATGTGATTGATTGCTTGTCTTTCTTTCTCCAGTTTCTCTCTAGTACCCTAGAGCCTTCGAATGCTAGTATGAGCCACGCATGTTGACTGAGCCTTTTTGAGACCTTTCTTTCCTTTGAGTAAGATTTCCTAGTCTACACCCTTGTGCTAATCCCAATTTGGAAAAGATAATGTATGATCCTTAATCGAGAGTCTTCTCGGGCTCCGGCTCGGGATGTAATTAACCACGGGGGCTTGCGCCCGTGGGAAACGTGGCCCCGTAATCTACTTTACCCCACTCGATCTCTCGTATCGGGTGGGGGAAACCCGTGACTAGGTCGTGTATATTACTACCCATCGGGGTGTGCTGGCGACAGCGTCTATCCCCAATGGTTAGTCGTATGCGCGATCCAATCTGCCCTCCCATCGACCCGTTCGTGTCGAGCGTAGAGGCCTACGATCATTTTGTCCTACGGGATAGTGCGGCCGTACCCTCTGCATTCGAACCCCCGCGAGCGGTGCTCGTTTGGAGGTCCACAGTACTCAGGAACAATTTTAAATCTATTAATAATTTGATAGAAAACCATATTTAGGGTGAATATCTCCTATAATTAATATTCTCGTGTGATTAAGTGAGGTCTTGATGCATGTTGTTTGATGATACCTCTATTTGACAGGAGTAATGACCAATGTAAGGAACTCTCATGTAAAAAAAATCGGATATTATTAAGATGTATGGAATTTTAGATTTAAGCTTTGTTTGAGACAGCTTTTAAATTGTTTTCTAAAGGAGTTCTCTAGTACAAATTTTTTAATTTTGGTATTAAAAAGCTATTTTAAGAAGCAGCAAAAAAGCCATCACAAAAAATGGCTTTTTTATTGCTTCTTAAAGCAACTTTTTAGTACAAAAATTTTAATATTTTTATTAAAAAAATTGTCTTAAGAAGAAATAAGAAAGTAGTCCCAAACGAAGCCTTAATCTCCTATCAAATAACTGAAATATATATTTATGCAGCAATCTGAAGTTGTTGAAATTCAAAATAAACTTAATTTCTTATATTAAATACAAATTTAACAATTAAGTGATACTATCGTTATGTATCTAACCTAATATTGATCTCCGTTGATTCATTCCCTAACAATTATAATTGAAAGAATCATTATTTTATTGGGTGGTTTAGCTAATATCAAATATTCATTTTTTATATTTGTGTCATATTAATAAAATAAGATCATTTGAATAATAATAAATGTTATTTTTTATGGTAAATTATTATTTCATTCGATATGCACCTTAAATTTTTTGTTATTTTTTATAGATTAAGGATTTGTTTGAGACGACTTTCTTATTGCTCCTTAATGCAGTTTTTTAGTACATAATTTTTAATATTTGTACTAGAAAGATGTTTAACAAGTAGCAAGAAAGCCATCCCAAAGCTTCGTTTAGGACAATTTACTTACTATTTTGTAAAGTTACTGTATAGAAAGTATTTTCTTAAAGCAGCTTCATAGTACAAATTTTTTTTTAGAATCAAAGCTATAGAAAGCAGCTTCATAGTACAAATTTTTTTTTGAAAGCAATGAATAATCAATGGAAAAATAAAAAATGTGATTGCTGTCTGAAAAGCAAAACAGTAAGAAAGTTGTGTCAAATGAATTCTAAGTGATGTTCATCAAATCATGCAAAATTGATCTTATTAATTGTGTTGATTGATCCAAATTAAACGTAAAACTAATTCTTAACTAGTAAAGAATATAATTATTTCAATAGATGATTAGATCCCTAACAATTTGCATAAAAATTATAATGAAATTTGATTCTCATACAACTCTAACCGATACTCAATAGGACTTACACTATATTGCATATTTTCCTATCAATTTATCTTTTTATTACATTTTAGAAATCAGCATTTCAATAAAATATATTTGAGAATTATTACTCAATAAAGCTTACATTACATGAAAATTATAATATATTTGAAATATTTAAGATAAGAGTCAAAAGGCTTTAGCCATTTGCTAGCGACAAAGGTGAGGATCTTTTTTTTTAAGCTACAGGTCGTAAGGTGAAGATCTTTTTTTTTTTTTTCCTTTCTTGATACATCATAAAAAATTATCATGATCGGGCATGAATCTCAAGGCAAAATTAAGTTGGAAACTTTTGAAATTAAAATTGGGACCATCCAAACTCTAATTTCAATGAACTTACAATCAAACTAAACTTCTAAAAAATACAAACCCAACGACACCAATTTCGACTCAATCCGAGCCCAAATGGATCCAAATTAAGAGCCTGAAGCAATGTTAGAAGGTTCAAACCACCATTTAGATTACCAAACGGTTTCCAAATGTGACATGCTTATATTCAAATTGAGCGGCTCAATGAGAATAATCCAACGAGGCCAAAATCATGGAATTTCGACATCATTAGGACCTTCAAAAGTCTAGATAATAGTCCATGGTCAAGGGATTCAACATCGGCTTTCCATCCAAACCACTCCCCAATTACCCTCGATATTTCTCATATTTATGAACCATTCCCCTCTATGAAATCTATAAATAAACCCCTCATTCCTCTTAAAAAGGGACCACAAAGTAAGAGAGCAAGAGAGAGATCGAAGATCGCTCTTGCCCATTAGCTCCTCCTCGACCACTGCCCGGAGTTCTGCTGGACCACCACTTGAGGTTCGGACTTCTGCCAGACCACCACCTAAGGCCCAAAGTTCTATCGGACCACCACCTGAGGCCCAGAGTTCTGCATGATAGCTACCTAAGGCCCAGACTTCTACCGGACCACCAAACGAGGCCTGAAGTTCTGCCAAACCACTAAACGAGGTCTGAAGTTTTACCAATCCACCACAAGAGGCCCGTAATTCCACCGAACAACTACCTGATGTCAAGAGTTCTGTCAAACCATCACTTAAGGCCCTAACTTTTGCTAGACCACCACCTGAGGCCTGATGTTTTGTCGGACAACCACCTGAGGCCTGAACTTCTGCTTGGACACCACTTGAGGCCTGAACTTTTGCCAGGCCACCATCTCATGCCTAGAGTTTTTCCAGACTACCACTTGAGGATCAGACTTCTGTTGGACCACAACTTGAGGCCTAAACCTCTGGCAAACCACCTCCTGAGGCTCAGACTTCTTTTAGAACACCACCTTAGGCCAAGAGTTCTATCAGATCGCCATCAAAGCTCAATCTTCTACTGGGCAATCACTTAAGGCCCAGAAATCTCCTGAACCACCACCTATAATTTAGAGTTCTTCTAGACCACCACTCGAGGCTTAGAGTTCTACCATACCACCACTTGATGCTCGGCGTTTTCTCGGACCACCACTTGAGGCCCGAACTTCTACTAAACTACCACCTAAGGCCCAGATTTCTACTGAAACACTCCTTGAGGCTAGGACTTCTATCAGACCACTATTGGATGCCTAGAGTTTTGTTGGAGCACCATATAATTCCTAGACTTCTATCAGACTACCACCTTAGGCCCGAACTTTTGCCTGCCAGCACCTACCACCCGGAGTTCTACCAGACCACCACCTAATGCTAGAGTTAAATCGGACCATCACCCTACGCCAAAGTTCTGCCAAACCAACTCCAGGCTTTAAACTAATTCCCAACATTTCAAGTAATATTGGACTTCCACCAAACCACTAAGTAACGTCGGACATTTACCCGCATTTATTGCTAGATTTCAACCATACAGTTGACATTTGTAATTTAATCGCCCTCAGGGATGAGTTAGCCCATTGTAATCTACCCAAACACTAGTGGAGTCATTTTAGACTAGGTTAGACCCCGTGGTCTAGGTGGTCTCCTATAGGCTTCGGCCTCCTCTCTCCTTGCTACCTCTCTTTTTGAATACCTTGATTCTTCTCTCATTGAAGCCCTTCGGAATGGTTCTTGAGAAAAAAACATATATACTTCATCATTGTCCTCCTAAATTCTCTTTTCTTTTGGATCAACCCTAGGACTAGCTGGTGGAGCCTTCAACTGCATCTCAATTAATTTCCTCATCATGCCTTCAATGTTCTTGAATCGATTTTCCATCCAGGTTTCCATGGATGACCAAATTTCTTCCATTCCAATATTTTTCCTCCATCGTGGCCTTGGGTTATTCCATCCCTCCTTTCTAATGCCATCATCTTCTTCACTATCGTTCATGGATTTAGGTACCAAACTGTAAAAACAAAGATGAAGGGACTTCAATTAGCAAAAAAAAGCAAAGGGAGGAAATTTTGTATCATATTTCAACAAGTAGATGATTTTTTTGGGTCCAGGATACGGCTCTGATGCCAATTTGATATTCCTTAAAGTTGAAATCAGGAAAAAAAAAAGTAAAAATAGCAGGAAAAAAAAATGAGGGCTGAATTTTGTATTAATACCTCAATATCAAAGGCAGATACAATGATCTACTATTAGAGAGGTAGATCGTCTCTTCAACTTGACCCAAACACTGCTAGGAAGCCCTGAAGAAATAAAACATGAAAAATAAATCCTAGAATCATCCCTAATTAAACTCCCTAATTGCCCCCAAAAGAAAATCCCTTCCTTAATTAATTTCCCTCTTTCTCTACTTTAAAATTAGATTTCTTTCTTTATTTTCTTTCCTAGTATATTTAATCAATACTTTTCTTGACCCCACAAAGAGGGCTGAACCTGCTACCTGAATCGTCCTCAGCTAGGCCAGATGATTTGGCCTCTCCCCTGTAACATAATGTTATGGACTTTTTAGAATGGTTCTGGACATCAAAGGATAGAAACCATTCAGTATAAACATGAAGAAATTTTGTTTCTATTTTTTTTAATGGGGAGTGATAAATATAAAATATGATGATGAGTTATTTCTCTTTTAAACCATAACATTGGGAGTGTCCTTTTCATTTTATTCCTTTTCACTCTATAAAAAATAATTATTATATTGATTCATGTGCATATTGTTTGGCCTCATGGTTGAAAAGAGAAAAATATGATTACAAAGCAATTAAAGTTTTATTTTTTTGTGCCCATAAGTGATTTTGTATTAGAAAGCAGTAGTCTGGCAGCGGTCGACAGCTAGGCGGTGGTCTGGCTACGGTCAGGTGGAAGTCTGAAGACCATCGATGTTGGGTGGTAGTCTGGTGGCTGTCGGCGGCTAGGCGGCGATCTAGTGATAGTCGAGTGGAAGTATGGTGGCGAGTGGAGGTTCGACGATGGTCGGGCGAAAGTCATTCGATTGTCGGCAGTAGGTCAAAAGTCTGGCGTTGGTTAGTTGTTGGACGGTGGTTTGACGATGGTTTAGTGGTTATACAGTGATGGTTGATTGTGGGGTGGAAGTACGATGGCAGTCGGTGGCCAGGTGGATGTCTGGTAGTGGTTGGCATCCATGTAGTGGTCATGCAACAGTTGCTGGAAGTTCACCAGTGGTGGTGTTGGAGTTCTTGAACCATAGAGCTCTCTACAATCTCAAGCCAAAAATTAAAAAGCTAAAATTAGTAAATCAAGGTAAAAACAGCTGGTCTCAGGAAACAACATGGGTTTTCGACCAACCATCTAGAAGGAAAGCAAGGGCCATCCATTAGTTGCGCCAAACACAGAATAAGCATCACCCCACAATCCAAACAATTTCCACCAATCATAATGAGAGAAGGAGCCACAAAGGTTGCCATCCAAGTCCATTCAGTGTCTAGACAGAAATCCACACCATCATTGATCGGGCTAGACAATTAAGGGCCACAACTAAGTAACATAGCATCCAGCCTAGCAAAAAAGTAGAAGAGGAGGCAATAACAGAAAAGGACTCGAGCCAAAAGAATAAATTACTTCTTTTTTTATTTATGCCTATACCATTTGCCATCACCATGGAATTAGAATTTTTTAGCATAACGACTTACATTCAAGCTAAAGTCATGAAAATCATCCTCTAGTTCATCCAGATCATCTCAAACATCTCTACAAGGAGAAGAGCAAGACCCATCCAACCAATTGGAATGATCTACATGACTAATTATGAATTTGGAAGCCAATTGATTTTTAAACTCCACAGAAGAAATAAGTGAAATTAGAACATCCAAAAATGACACATTCATAATTTAGCCCAAAGTAAGTACCGGCCAAAACACATTAGAAACCAATGAAATGGGAGCCTATAGACTACGCACTTCAACATTATAATCCACTAGAGTACCAACCGTAGCTAGATGTTGATCATCCAAACCAATAGAAGCATCTACAATCTCATTTACCACACCATAAACCAACCATCAATAGGGGTGGAAATATCACAATCCACCTGATCCAAAGATTATGAAGTATAGAAAGGTGATTCAATAGTAGAAATAATATAATTAGTCATATAAACATCAATTCCCATTTTCTCTAACACATTCTTATTATTAGTACAAGAAATAGTCATAGGGATAACAACAACCGACAAAAGAACATCCTCCTCGGCATGACCAACAATAAACCCTCAACCTCCATCCCAATATCAGTTACCCTATCATAACCTCCATTAATGGGCACCTTATTAATAGGTGAAAAAAGTACAATTTTCAATAACATTTGCCAAAATATCAAATATAAAGATAAGAAGGTAATTGTAGCCCGTTTAGGGTTGCTTCTAGAGGGGAGAGAGGCTTTGGCTAATATAAAATTCCCACAACTATTAGTAGAATGATGAGTACTAGAGGAGCCTAACCTCCAAAGAAATCTCACATAATTCTTGATGTTTTAAAGAGGCTTATTTATAACCCAAAAAAAATTAAGACTCATAATATTTTAATAACTTTAATTATATTATTGATCTACACATATGACGTATATGGTAGGTCAATAGAAATCATCTAGGTCAAGCACTAATATCGAGGCATATTTGAGCTAAAAATTTTCAAAATTAAATTTGGGAAAATCCAAATTTCAATCTCGGCAAACTTAAAGGCAAACTAAATGTCTCAACAAGATTAATCTAAAGACACCAAAATCAGCCCAATTTGTATCCAAATAGGCTCGAACCTAGGGACTAAGGCATATTTAAAAGCTTTAAATCATTAATTGTGTAATCAAATAATCTCCAAATATGTCATGCTTGTATTCAAATCGAGTGGCTTGATGAGAAGAATCTAACGAGCCCAATATCACTCAATTCTGACATCATTAAGACCTTTAAATGCTTTACGAAAGTATTAGGATCGATGGAATTAATATAAGCCATTTAATGAAGCAATTCGACTTTATCCTGCTTTTTCATATTTATATAGTATGCCACTTCCAAAAATTGATTTATAGACATTCATTCTTCACATTGGGGGAGGGAGCATTTTCCAGCCTTCGCCTTTGATCACTGACAACCATCATCGCCACCAATGATCGGCATCATAAATCACCACCATCTCTAAAATACTAATAAGATTTGATCATATTGTTGGGTATATTTGTCCTCATGTGGACATCTATTTATATAATCTTTATTGAAAAAATTAAGTCATGTTATTGGAAATATATTATCCCTATGTGAGCTCTTGATATTTCTACTTTTCATCTTCTTTAACAATGAGGAAAAGGGAATTTGCGTATCATTTGTTACATATTGAATTTTATAATTGAGCCATACTCCTAGCTTTTTTACTTTCTCAAATTTTCATATAAAAATTTCTCAATCCTACTACTTTTAGATACTAAATTTTTTAACACTAGTAAGTTACAAACATAATTAAATTTTCTAGCATTCAAAAGTATAATAGGTCAAATCTTTCATTTTTTTGTAGAATATATATATTAATTATTTTATTTAAAATTTTGATATTTACATATTTACTTGTATAATTGTCTTGTTATTTTACTTAACCCTACTTCTACACTCCAAGTTCCTGAAACAACTCGGTGATCCACAACTCCACACTACTATCCATCTTCAATCTTCTAGACATGGTTTTGAAAATAGGACCAGACCGGTCGATTCAACCGGTTGAACCATGAACCGACTAGCCTGCTGGTTCTATTAACCCTCATAACCTATTTAGAATCAAACCGGACAAAAAATTGTCCAAACGGCGGTCAAATCGGCGAACCAGCGCCGATTATAAAGAATCACCCATTAAAAAAATGGATGTGATCCATTCATTTTGGATCCATCGGTTATTTGAGTAAACAAATAAAATACCCTAGTAACGTTCAATTCACTTGAGAAATTCATTTTTCTTGCGCGTGTCCCATTCATCTCCGGCAGTTCATCTCCTAGATTTTGCCTCAGGCTTCATCCTCTGGACAGTTCATGAATGATGGCATCATCCTAGTCATCTTAGGCACATCCTTATTTCTTCCCTTCATTTTAAACGCAGGATGTAAGTTTTTTTTTTTAACCCTAAAATCTTAGATTCTATGATCACATTGTTCTGCTTTCATTCTCAATATATGGCTTTAATGCAGAGCAAAAATGAAAACTGTTATGCTTTTAGGCTTACAGTTTAACATTACAATATCTGAGTGAAACAAATCTTACAGGGAAAACAGGGAAGAAGCTGAGAGAAACGAATAAGCTTTTTTCATTTCTTGTTTCTATCTATACAATTGTATTTATAGACAAATTTGTATCATGAAATGATAGTACAAGCTTAAAATTGAAATAATTGAATTGTCAGCTAAGCTCGTGCTAGCTGTTTGTTTTGATTTCCACTTCTTTCTTAGATGTCAACATACCCCTGCAAACTGATGGCATGGTTATGATAGTAAGTTTGGTAACAAGATTCTTGAAGTGAGAAATGGATAATGGTTTGGTAAACAAATCAGCTAGTTGATCTTTTGATGTAATGTGATGAACTTGTATAGATTAATTTTTAATGCATTCTCTAATAAAATGACAATCAATCTCAATATGTTTGGTACGAGCAAGATAAACTTGATTGTTGGCCAAGGCAATTGCTGAAGTGTTATCATAATATAATTGTGTTGGTTTATTTTGAATGCAATCTAGTTCATTGAGCAACCTTTTAAGCCATATATTCTCTATTGTAGCCAGAGCAAAAGCTCTGTATTCGGCCTCAGTTGAGAATCTTGCTACCGTTGATTTCTTCTTTGCACGCCATGAAATAGGAGTAGAACCTAAGAAATTGCAATAACCAGCTGTAGATTTTCTTTCTTGAGTATCTCTGCCAAATTTTAATCTATATATGAGCTGAGTGTTAGTGAATCTGCAGTGATTGGTATACCAATTAGTAGTGATCCATGAATATAGCACATAAATCTTTTGAGATATTTGAAATTGGTTTCATTTAGTTGATGCATATGCTAGCAGACCTTATTGACTGCATATGTAATATTCGGCCTTGTTAGTGTTAAGTACTAAACTGCTCCTACCAGCTTTCTATTTAGTTTTGGGTTAGAAAATACAGGTGAATCAGATGAAGTAATTGCTTTAAGACTGATAGGAGTAGCAATTGCTTTGCTGTTGGTCATGTCAGCTTGCATTAAAATCTTCTATGCATAACCTGCTTGATGCAAAATTAATCCATCTTTGGTATTTGTTGTTGTAATACCGAGAAACTGAGTTAATGAGCCCAAATTTCTCATGTGAAACCGTTGATTTAGTTTTTGTAATAGATTATTTATATGCTGAGAATTGTTGCCTATTAATATGATGTCATCAACATGTTGCGGATCTGTTTTCATGGTTTATGATTTTGATGATAGCAAACACTCTTATTTTTCTACTACTGCCTTATCTACTGACATTTCAGGTCCACACGATCAGACTGCAATTTGGAATCAACTCAAGATTGAGTAGATTAGGTCTGAGTCAATTTGTATCTCTTTTCCTTTCTTGAGTCTATTGTATTTTTGGTGTGGCTCCTGATGATTTGTAACTTAGAAGATTTTCTATTGTTCCCTAAAGATTTCTATTTTTGGTAACATCGGTCGGGACGATATATATATCGTCCTGGACGATCGGTTCAAAAATAGAAACCCTAATTAGGGCATCCTCATTAAGGCAGCCATCATAAGCTGATCGGCCTTGACAATACTTATGTCAGCCAGGACGATAGGCTCAATTCAGAAAGAATCAGCCGCCATGATCAGATTAGGTATTCTTTATTTTAGGCAATCGGCCAAGACAATAGACACATCGTCCAGGAAGATCTAACACAATTATGCCAAAATTGATCTGGTATACTTGGAAAGTATTAATGGATGATTGATACGATCACATCATTCAGGATGATCGTAGGATCGGCCGGGACGATGGCCTGGACGATTAACATCGGCCAACATCTATTCCGGATGATGATCATGATGATTGATATCGGTTTTAAACTAATCATCCGGGACGATCGTGAGATCGGCCAGGACGATGTAACCAATTTTCTTTTGATTATCCCAAATCTTCCCGGGCTATTGACCTTAATTTGTACTAATCGGCCAGGACGATATTCCTATCATCCTGGATGATAAAGTCGGCAACTTGCATTAATGAGCTTATTTTGAGATCTTCTATTTAAGCTATGACATGACACTTTGTAAGTGTCTTTGGCAGCCATTGTAGCTTCATTATTGTGGGGGAAACTTGAAGACAAAGCTCGAAAGGGAGTGAGGAACAGGTGAAGTCTGAGAGAGGGAAAAGATCCTGTGGGGGGGACTCAAGGGAGTGTGGAGGGGGATTCCACACGGTTGCTCCGGCAAGCTTTCACCTTAATACCGTCATATTTAAGGCTTGTCTCGAGGGAAGTTCGCCAAAGAAGAAGATCTCTTTGGTGTCAAAGGACCCGGCGACTCCGCCGCACCGGGGAAGGTGGAAGTGATTTTGTAAGGGATTCTCCGCTTAGCTGTGGGGGCTAAAGGAGAGACACTTATTTAGTGAAATACTTGGAGGGTGCCTCCAAGGAGTGGATGTAGGTCAAGGTTTGACTGAACCACTATAAATTCGGTGTGTTCTTTCTTATTATTTACTTCCACATTTAATTTCCGCATCGTTG
>NW_021319483.1:600896-636153 GCF_001605985.2 Dendrobium catenatum | reverse complement strand
AAGTATTGAACTTAAGGCCACCTATGGGAGGTGTTGGTTGAGTTCAATTGGGCTTGGGTTGAGAGTTGGCTCAATCCCAAGTGCTTTTGGGCACTTTGGGTTAGCCTAACTCTTGACCCAAGTGAGCCCAAGGGTTGGGCTGGTCAAGGAAGGTGTATTGGGTTAATGGGAACTCAATAGCACCTTGATTTGGATTCAATTTGGTTAAGATCAAAAGATGGCTCAAGGGAGGCCTCTCTTTGGTCACTTGGGTCAAGCCATATGGCTAACCCAAGTGAGCCCAAGGCTTGGGTCACCAAGAGGGGTCTCTTGGGTACCCAAGGGTTCATCCCATACATTCAAAGGACTTGGAATGGACTAGATTCAAAATTTTGAAAGAGAAGGGGTGGATGGGTCCATGGGTCAAACCTGGTTGACTTGGTCAACCAGGTTGACCCAAGGTTTGGGTTTGAGTTCAACAAGTTGAGTTTAACATTTAAAATTCATTGGAAGTGGTTTCAAAGAGTTTGGAATTGATTTGAGTTGAAATGGGCATTTGAAATCCCATAAGGGTATTTTGGTCAATTTTGACCTATTGGTCAACTAAGGTCAAGAATGGGTCTGAAAAATGCAGTTTACTGCTCAATGGGTCACAATCAAGGGTTTGGAAGTGATTGGAGGCTTTGATAAGGGCCCCAAGATCAAAATCTCAAAGGGGTTAGGTTCAGTGGCATAGGCTGTAAATATTTGAAGGTTTTACAGCCTTTAGATTTTAATTCAGATTCTGGGGTTAGAGACCTCAGAATGAGCTCAAAGTTGGAGGGTAACCTCTAGAGACATGTCTTATCACTTTGTAAGTGATAGACCCTGAATCAGAGACCATTTGACTGGGTTTTGAAATGTTTAAAAATTCTCTGAAAAGGGTGTTTAGGACAAGGCCTTAGGACTTTGGATTTGAGTCTGGATTTCTGGATTTGGAATGGATTTCAAGTTTGAATGATTAGTATTGAAGTATCCAAATCATTTACAATCATGTGGTGATTGTTAATGAATGGATGGGGTCAAAGCTAGATTGAAGTTTGGATCAAAGTCTAGGTTGGAATTTTGATTTTCAAGTGGATTGAATCAAAGTTTGGATGTGCTTGAAGCTTGAATTAATTGGGATTTGAGTTGAATAAAGTTTGAGATTTAAATTGATCAGGGGCTGAATCAAATTGAAGTTGGAGTTGATCAAAGGTAGGAATTGATTTGAGGATGAAGTTGATCAAGAATGGGGATTGATTTGAAGTTGGAGTGGTCCTAAGATCTAGAGGGATTCTAAGATCTAGGATCTAAGGGAATCCTAGGCTCTAGAGTAGGCCCTAAGGTCTAGCTCTAGGAATGGATCTTATGGTCTAGAGTGGATTCTAGGATCTAGAATCAATCTGGAGTTTGGAAGGGCCTTAGTGACCTCATACAAAAATGAGGTCAACACCGTCATAAGCTGATCGGCTCGGATGATACTTGTATCGGCCAGGATGATAGGCTCAATTCAGAAAGAATCAACCACCATGATCAGATTAGGTATTCTTTATTTTAGGCAATCGGCCAGGACGATATATACATCGTCCAGGACGATATATACATCATCCAGGATGATCTAACACAATTATACCTAAATTGATCTAGTATACTTAGAAAGCATTAATGGTTGATTGATACGATCACATCGTCCGAGATGATCGTAGGATCGGCCGGGATGATGGCCTAGACGATTAACATCGGCCAGCATCTATTCTAGGTGATGATCAAGATGATTGAAATCAATTTTAAACTAATTGTCTGGGATGATCGTGAGATTGGCCAGGACGATGTAACCAATTTTCTTCTGATCGTCCCAAATTGTCCCGGGCTATTGAGCTTAATTTGTACTAATCGGCCAGGATGATATTCCTATTATCTTGGATGATAAAGTCATCAACTTGCATTAATGAGCTCATTTTGAGATCTTCTATTTAAGCTATGACATGACACTTTGTAAGTGTCTTTGGCAGCCATTGTAGCTTCTTTCTTGTGGGGAAAACTTGAAGAGAAAGCTTGAAAGGGAGTGAGGAACGGGTGAAGTCTGAGAGAGGGAGAAGATCATGTAAGGGTGGACTCAAGGGAGTGTGGAGGGGGATTCCACATGGTTGCTCCGGCAGTCTTGCACCTTAATACCCTCGGATTCAAGTCTTGTCTCGAGGGAAGTTCACTAAAAAAGAAGATCTCTTTGGTGTCAAACGACCCGGCGACTTCGCCGCACCGGGGAAGGTGGAAGTGATTTTGTAAGGGCTTCTCCACCTAGCTGTGGGGGATAAAAGAGAGACACTTATTTAGTGTAATACTTGGAGGGTGCCTCCAAGGAGTGGACGTAGGTCAAGGTTTGACCAAACCACTATGAATCTGGTGTGTTCTTTCTTATTATTGCTACCGCATTATTTTCTTCTGCACTTATTTTATTATGGTGATATTGGTTTTGGTTTTGTTGTTTAATTAAAGTTTCCTCTTTACCAATTCACCTCTCTTCTTAATTAGCTTTGGGACTAGTTCAAAGGGCTTAACATCCCTAACAAACTTTCAAGTGGTATCAGAGCACTTTCTAGTGTCATCTGAGCACTTTCACAGCGTATATAAGAAGATATATGACAGCACCATTATTCTTGTAAATCATTAGAGACGAATCTGAGTGGCTTGTAGTAAAGACTAAACTGTGTAGAAAGCCAATCAGTGTTTCAAACCACTGCCTCGATGCTTGCTTAAGATAGTATATAGCCTTCTTCAATTTACAAATATGAGTAGGAAAATTTTCATCTATAAATCTCATTGGCTTCTTCATGTATACAGTGTCCGATAAATGACCTTGTAGAAAAGCATTCGATACATCTAATTGATGTATTGGCCATTTATGATGTAATGCAAGAACAAATAGAATACGAAACATAGCTATCTTGGTAACTGGACTAAATGCTTCCTTGTAGTCCAGTCCTAGTTCTAGATGACATCCAAGTGCAACCAACCTTGCCTTGTAAGGAGAGATGGTTCCATCTGAGTTATACTTTATTTTAAACGTCCATTTTTACCCAATCAAAATTTGATTGGAGGCATGTACCAACTCCCATGTACCCTAAGTTTGCAAAGCTTGAAACTCTTGTGATATAGCCGTGCGCCAATGCTCATATTTAACAGCTTGTGTATATGTTGTAGGATCATCATTAGTGAGTTTATGAATGAGATCAAATACTCTTTTTGGTTTAAGATGATAGGTCTGTAAGTGAGTCTTCATTGGGTGTGTTGGAACCATTAATCTTGTAGTCTGAGCAGTTGGATTGGATATTGGCATAGGAGACCTTGAGATTGGGTTGTGGGATAGACTGGGGTTACTTGGCACAGGTCTGATAGGTATGTTAGTGGTCTGTGGTGATGTGGGTAATGACTATTGGGGTTGAGGTTTTCTGGGAGAACAGGAGGGAAAAAGTAGCAGTGATGCAATGTTATTTGAATAGACTATATGAGCTGACGGAGAGGAGATTGTAGGAGTTTGTTTGAATGGAAACATTTTCTCATTGAAGATCACATGTTTAGATACATAGTCCTGATTGGTATTGGGATCTTGGCATCTATACCCTTTTTGTGTTTGATCATATCCTATGAACACACATGGAAGTGAAAATGGTGATAGTTTAGATTTCGCATAGGGTCTCAGCCACGGATAGCTTGTGCAGCCGAAGATTTTCAAGTGTGTGTAGATGGGGCATTTGTTGTATAATTTTTCAAAGGGTGTTTTGTTGTGAAGAGTTGGAGTAGGTAGTATATTAATTAGATAGGTAGCTGTGTGTAATGCCTCAATCCAAAGAGTAGGAGGAACATTTGAGTGAATGAGAAGACTTCTGACAGTTTCTATTATATGGTGGTGCTTCCTTTTGGCAACACCATTTTTAGATGGTGTATGTGGGCAAGTGGATTGATGATTAATACCATGCTGAATGCAATATGATTTGAAAGTATTATTCAAATATTCTCCACCACCATCGGTCCTGATTGTTTGAATGGCTTGGTTGAATTGGCATTTAATATTTTGATGAAAGCTTATGAATGTGCGAGTGACTTCTGACTTTAGAAGTAGTGGAAAAACCCATCAATATCTAGTATAGTCATCAATGAACGACACATAGTATCTATAGCATTGTATAGACGGAGAGGGTGCTGACCCTCAAAGATCAAAATGTACTAATTAAAAAGGTGCAATGGTATGAGAGATAGTGTTGGGAAAGGGTAGTCACTTGCTCTTGGCAAGGCAACATGTGTTACATGTAGAAATAATAGAGGTACATATATCAGAATATTTGCTAGCTAGATATTGAAAAGTAGAAGTAGTTGGATGCCCGAGATGATTATGCCACAGGTCCAATTGGTTTCAGCTTAGATCAATGCTAGGTGCAAAAGCTTTGAACCAGGATGATTTCTGTATAGCCCATTATGGCATGGCCCTTGAAGTAGAAGACGATGAGTCTTTGAATCCTTTATTTGGTACCCATTAGAGGAGATATGATACAATCATTATCAGTGGCTAAGTGATGTACTTAAAGGAGATTGAAAGATAAGTTTGGCACGTGATGAATTTTATGAAGATGAAGATTACCTGTTGATGTAGGTAAGAGACCACGACCAGTGTTTTTAATTGGAAGTTGGTGTCCATTGCCAATAATAACCACTTGAGATGATCTTTATATGGTTCATATGTGTTCAATTCAGAAGAATCTCTGTTAAACATGTTGAGGCCCAGCTATCAAGGAACCAGTCTGATTGAGAGGCAGTATCTGTTGTTGTAAATAGTGCATTATGAGATCATGTATCTTTTTATGTTGGATCATTTCGATATCAAAATCTGATCGTCGAATGACCTATTTTTGCTATAGATATGATAAGTTATATGATGATTTTGATTTCTGTCTCTTCTGTCTCCATGACCTGGTTATTGTGATGTTCGACGGCCTCTACTTCCTCTAAAATTGTTGTATTTCCCTCGGCCTTGACCTCGGGAGGAAGTGAGAGCCATGGAGTTGTCCGTCAGATTTAAAGATAGGAGATCACGTGTAGCTTCATTCGCTAGAATCTGCTCTTTACTACACAGAAGACTGTAGAGATCATCTAAGTGCAGTGATTGCATATTGGTTCTAATCGCCATTTTAAATGATTGATAAGACACCATAAGTCCATTTAAGGTGTAAAGAATCAAATCCTCTGGATCGATTCTATTGCCAGGTTCTATTATGGCATCTACTTTGGATTTCACTTCAAGATGGTACTGTGTCATTGTCTTATTGCCTTTTAAAAGCTGATGTAACTCGCTCTTCGAGAACGAGTTGTTGCTTGAAGATGATGTGATAAAGTGATCCATATATCATGGCAGTGAGTTAGCGTGAGAACATAAGGCAAGATCGATGGTGAGATTATTGAATACAATGCAACAGCAAGATTTTGTTCAATGAGTATCCAGTTTTCAAATGGTGTTATAGTACCAGTTGCAGACGATCCGTCTGGAGAAAATGATCGTGATGGACATTTGGATCTGCCATCGAGAAAACCTTTGAACCCATTCGCAATGAAGATTTTCTCTACTTGACAACTCCAGATTGAGTAGTTTTTAGATGTTAGCTAGTTTGGAATGAGGTTCTTGATGTTACTCATGAAGAACTTGAGCTATGGAGGTATTGTTATGGTGGTGATAGATGAATTGGACTCCATCATCGACGAGTTGGTAGACGATCCAGCCATGAGAGGTAAAAAAAAACCTCTTGTTTCTATTTTGATGCTCTGAAACCATGAAAATTGTTATGCTGCTAAGCTTATAGTTTAATCTGAGAGAAACAAATCTTATAGGGAA
Source organism: Dendrobium catenatum (assembly GCF_001605985.2). Lineage (NCBI taxonomy): Eukaryota > Viridiplantae > Streptophyta > Magnoliopsida > Asparagales > Orchidaceae > Dendrobium > Dendrobium catenatum. The sequence continues at coordinate 630,272 of NW_021319483.1, read as the reverse complement.
AATAGGGAAGAAGCTGAGAGAAACGAGTAAGCTTTTGTCATTACTTGTTTATATCTGTGCAATGGTATTTATAGACAATTTTGTATCAAGAAATGACATTACAAGCTTAAAATTGAAATAACTAAATTGTCGGCTCGTGCTAGCTATTTGTTTTGATTTCCACTTCTTGCTTAGTTGTCAATAAAAAATTCCTAAAGTTTTATTTTGATATTTATTGCAGGGCGGTACTGCACAAATGAGGTTTCAACCACGTTTGGGTTGATATCATGTAGCTGAGGCAGAGAACATTGAGGTTATTCTGGATGTTTTCGATGTTGAAATGCAGAATCACCTTCATTCATTGCAGGTTTGTGTAGAAAGATATTTCAGGATGGCAAACCTGCATTTTAAAAGTATAGTTGTCTGGTTTGTTTGTATATGTAAACCAAATTAATGTTCTTTTTGTGTTTTTTTTTAAATGAGCCTTCTCAAACTTTTGTTTTACTATTATTTAAACAATCATAAATGATTTTTTTATGTATTCATATATATGCTGGTTAAGATGTCAAGAAGGCCTTTAATCATTTCGGATTTTTTGCATGTTTTCATTTTGATTTCATTATTTTTTGAAGCAGAGCAGGTAGCGAGCTTGTTGATTCAATGGGAATTTCAGAAATAATATTAGGAGGATATATTGGAGTTGGCTTTAGAAGTCCACCATTTGTTTCCATCTATTCATTAATGTATAATGTAGTTCTACCATACAAAATTTTTTTTGATGATAATTATTTATCTATTTGAGTTCCACAAGCAGAGATGAAAATCTCAATGTTCTCATGCACTTTTTTCACATTTTTCAGTCAAGTGATTGAAATTAAGTTCAACTTTTCATTCAACTCTACGAATTGTTGCTACACAATGAACTGAATGGAACTGAGGTATGCATTAATCCTGGTGATAATAATGAATTAGTTGTTTATATTATGTAGAGTTAGTTGTCACATTATTAATTTATTTTAAGTTGTAACATATGCTTAATGAATGTCAAAATAATGTCATAGGAATCATATTATGCTAAATGACTACGAAGGTGAAGCTAATTTTATCAAGTTTTTAATAATATTATTATTTATTATGTCATCTGATTCGACCAAGGTTCGACCAGTCGAACCGTGAACCTCTCCTACATCAGGTTCGTTGTTCGGTCCTATTTTCAAAACCTTGCTTCCAAACTTCCACCGACCGCCTCTGCCTTCACTTATCGAACCTCTGTGGCCTATCGCACTCACCTGTCGGTGCCCACATCTATACAGTTCCTGTCACGACCATCTTTACTTCGACACCTCCACCCCAACCTCCACTGTCACTCACCACCACGAACCTCTCCTCTCCCTTCCATTTCTTGGAGGGAACCCTTACCCTAACCTCTTGAGGATTTATAGATAAACATTGTTTTCACCACCAGAGATGAAGGAGGTCAGCGCCCGAGGCACCTTGCCAAAGCTCCCGGCGACAGAACAATAGGTTTTCAAGGTCATCGGCAACCTATGTTTCTCCATCTTTGTCATCTCCATCCTCGTCTTCTCTGTCATTGTCGTCACCTACCAACCCCCCGACCCATGGTTCCAAACCTCCAAGGCCATTACCAAATCCCTCTCTGCCACTCTTCCCAACTCCACTGTTGCAACCAACGCCTCTCTTCTGCCCACTGACAGAGATCTCGTCGCCTCCCCCCCCCCTTCTTCAATGAACATCGGCGCAGCTCTCCTTGACAATAACTCCTTCCCAGCTCATCGGCCTGTGGTCTAAGCGCCTCGCTCAATTGTTCCAACCCCGCCATCCTGGCGACAATCTAGCGCTTCAACTCCAAGATCTTTCGTAAATCCATTTTCTTCAGTTCGTACGACACCCCCGTCAATGGAACCAATCTCGATGAATGCAACTCTGCCTGGCGATTCCACAATCGTTTGGAGAAGTCCTGGTGATGCTACCACGACTACCGACACTTCTGCCTTATACCGGCTGAGAATTTCACCTTCAAGGTTGTTCGAGCTGGTAAGTTCCACTCCGGTACCAAGGCCTCCCACCGTCCCCATCGCGCCACCTCCCCACCGGCCGTCTAGATCCCGGATCTGGATATCAATAGCATGATCCCCACCATTGGATCTAAATCAGAGTTCCGCAATGGACGAAACCTATACTACGCCTGTGGCGGTGATTTTTGCAAGAGTATGAATCATTATTTATGGAGCTTCCTCTGCAGCCTCGGAGAAGCCAAGTTCCTCAACCAGACTTTCAACATGTACCTCTGCGTATGCCTTGCCAGGAGCTAAACTTCTAAATGTTACCCCAATGCCACACTCTAAAATTTAAAATCTTATTCCAAAGGCAAATGTAATAAGAGGAGAACGTGCATGGAAAATCTATCTTGGCTCCCTTGCGAGCCATTGAAATTTTTTTTATAGTAGTTTCCAATCAATTACAATATAGTTACACTAATTATTCAATTGCAAGCAAACTATTCACTAATCATAACCATTGCCTACATTATTATAAAAAAACTTAGATTAATGCAATACGAACTCTTAAATATAACACTAATCACAAAAGAAATATAAAAATATTTGAACTTATCCTGATACCAAGATATTTTAACAAAATTTCCTTCTTCTATACTTGCTTAAATTAAAATTGCTCTTTTTTTAGTCTTCCGGCTGGCCGATCCCTACTTTTCTTCCCAGCTGCTGCTACTTTTCCTCAACCATTGCCATTTAATATTTATCTTTCGTCACCTTAGGAGCTCTTCTTTACCTTGTTTCTCTTTGTTTTGAAATAAATTACATAGATGTCAACATATTCCTTATAGAGCTATACATATAATAGTTCATTGTCTATTACTTATACTTCTTCCTACATTTAGCCAAATTAAAAAATTTATTTTCAAATTAGAAAATAAACTAATAATTTTCTAATAAAATAATATAATTTATTAATTATTCATCAAATATTGATAATGATGTCATCTTAATCATACTTTAAACTTTCTTTTCTCAATTAATTTCAATTAAAGTTATTCAGCATTAACATATCAAACAGAACAATTACCTAGGTACTGCTGCTATTATTCAACATTAACATATCAAACATAACAATTACCTAGGTACTGCTGCTATTATTCTTTTTTTTTTTTTTTTTTTTAACAATTACCTAGGTACTGCTGCTATTATTCAACATTAACATATCAAACATAACAATTACCTAGGTACTGCTGCTATTATTCAACATTAACATATCAAACATAACAATTACCTAGATATATATATATATATATATATATATATATATAGAGAGAGAGAGAGAGAGAGAGAGAGAGAAGGGGGGTTGATTGACTAATTATTCTCAAGGGAGCTTGATATTTACTCTTCTCATGCGAGTAATTAGCAAATTTTATACCTTATCTTGAGCTATTTATGGGGTTCTTTTACTAATTAATCATGTCATGGAATATGAATATATTAGAGAATTAATAGAGATCAATCTATAGAGGGATAAATGTCATAAAATGAGGTATTATGTATAACCCTTGCAAGAAAGTAGATCTCTTTTTGGAGATTGGGTTATTGCTAAGAAAAGGGTGGATGCAATTTATTTGCTTGCTAGTTGATTAATTCTCAAGATGATTCCTTTAAAAAATTTTGTAATCGGGAACAATTTAAATGTATTAATAAGTTGATAGAAATCAATATTTAGGGTGATTATCTCCTATAATTAGTATTCTCATGTGATTAAGTGTGCTTTTGATGCATGTTATTTGTTGATACTTTGATCTATTTGAGTGGAGTAATGACTGATGTAAGGAACTCTCATGTTAAAAAATTAGAATATTGTTAAGATGTGTGGATTTTTAGATTTAGGTTTCATTTGAGACGGCTTTCTTTCTACTTCTTAAAGTTGTTTCCTAATACAATAATTCTAATTTTTGTACTAAGAAGATGCTTTAAGAAGCAATAAGAAAGTCATCCCAAACGAATGCCATCCCAAACGGGATGACTTTTTTATTGCTTATTAAGCAGTTTTTAGTGCAAAAATTTTAATTTTTGTAATAGAATGCCGCTTTAAGAAGCAGTAAAAAAGTTGTGCCAAATAAAGCGTTAGTCTCCTATCAAATAATTGAAATATATATTTATGCAGCAATCTAAAGTTGTTGACATTCAAAAATAAACTTAATTTCTTATATTAAAATTATATTTAAAAAATAAGTGTTACTATCGCTATGTATCCAGCCTAATTTTTATCTCCCTTGATTTATTCCCTAACTTTTATAATTGGTTGAATAATAATTATTCCATCAGGTGATTAAGCTTACATCAAATATTCATCTTTTATATTTGATATCACATTAATAAATAAAAAAATTGAATAATAATAGATGCTATTTTTTATGGTAAATTAATATTTCATAGGACATGCACCTTAAAATTTTGGATATCTTTTATAGATTAAGGTTTCATTTGGGATGGCTTTCTTACTGCTTTTTAAAGTAGCTTTTAGTACAAAATTTTTAAATATTGTACTAGAAAGGTGTTTTAAGAAGCAATAAGAAAACCATCCCAAAGATTCGTTTAGAACAACTTTCTTACTATTTTGTAAAGTTAATGTATAGAAATTAACTTCTTAAAGCTGTTGTAAAAGGCAGCTTCTTAGTATAAATTTTTTTTGAAAGCAACGAATAATTAATGGAAAATAAAAAAATGTTATTGCAATCTAAAATGAAAAGCAATAAGAAAGTTGTCCTAAATGAAGTCTAAGTGATGTTCACCAAATCATGCGAATTTGATCTTATTAAGTGTGTTGATCGATACAAATTAAACCCTAAAATTAATTCTTAACTAGTATTTTTTTTTTTTTTTGAAGAATTGTAATGAAATGCATTAAGAACAAAGAACTAATTACAAGTAATAAAAAGATCACATGCCTCCTTGATTAAATTCAGCAACAAGGAAGGAATGTTCTCAAAAGAAGAGCTATCAAAATAGAAACTAGCTTCCAATGCCATAGTAGCACAACAATTAGCTACCTTATTACAACTTCTAAAGGCATGATGGAAAATAACTTTATTGAAATCATTTAAAAAATATAAATCCTTTGCCGAACACCTATCCACTTGGCATTTATTCTTCTTTAATGAGTCTTGGATAAATTTGATAATGTTGGTATTATAACTTTCAATAATCAATCCTTTTCATTCCAACATCCACCTACTAAGGAATTCCCTCACCGTAAGAACAGCTGCTAGCTCAAGTTCAGCTATATCCCAATGCACTTTACTCTTCCCAAAAGCACTGATGAACCTGCCTTTGTAGTCTCTAAAAATGCCACCAATTCCAGCTTGATTGGAGCTAATCAAAGAAGCATCCACATTAATCTTAATCCAATCTTTTGGTGGAGGGCACCAAGAATTTTGAGACTCCCTAAGGAGATTAGTGCCCCAGCTCATAAGATATGGATTAGATGTTGAAGTAGCTAAGAATAAAGCATTAGAAGCAACCATAGAGCACGGCAAAGCAGCCTTACCATGCTTGACATCATTCCGATTTCTCCAAGAAAGGTAAACAACCGTGCAGTAAATTCTGACAATTCCAGAATTTTGGGCTGTTAAGTTCTTCAACTCCTGTAAGCAGCTATCCAAAGAATGAAAAACTGGTATATGAATACCCCATTCAAGCATTTTCATTATAACTTCAACCATATATTTGCAATGAACCATGATATGCTCATATGATTAATTTGATTGGCAGTCTCTAGCACAAAGAGCATTTTTAGATATCCTGCGGTTCTTTATGAACAAATTGGTTGGAATAGCTATTTTACCAAGCCTCCACAAGAATATCTCAACCTTCTTATTAAGTTTAAGTTTTTGTACCCAATTGAAGTACCCATTTTCCTCCCCAACATATATGTTAAACAAAGAATACTCATATACCAATGCAGAAACAATCTTCCCCGATCACCAATTCAGCAGCTCCACCTGATCCTCCTCCTCATTCTCAATACGAATTTGACTAATCAGTAGGATTAAATCAGGATGAAAATCCCTTTGTAAAACTGTATAATTCCACTCACCATTCCTTAATAAAAGCTGTTGTACAATGACACCATCCATAAATTCACAATAAACATAAGTTGGCCACCGGTTGATGCATTTATCAAGCAACCTTGCATCATTTAAAACAAGGAAGGAACTTCTAGAATTTGGGAGAGACTTGACAGGTGTCTTTTGAATTCTACAGCTCTTCATAATATTCCTATGGCTAAGGTGCGTCACTTGCCTAGAGTTGCTTCGGATCATGCTCCTATTTCTATCAATCTAATGGAACCTCAAAACCAGAAATCAAGTTTCTTAAGATTTGAATACACTTGGAAGACTTATCCATCCACTTGGAACATTATACTCAAAGCTTGGAAAAAATTGGATTTTGGGTCTAGTGCTGAAATCCTTCAAAGAAAATTGAAAAGATATTTAAAAGCTCTGTATTTCTAGAATAAAAACAAGTGTAAAGAACTGAATGCTTTAAGGGATGAGTTGAAGAAAGACATATTACAGTTACAGATTGAAGAAGCTAGTGAAGGAGGTTTGACGGTAGACAAGCTGGCAATGTTGAGGAACAAAGTTCATGATCTTAATGTTACTTTGGGTAGGCTTTCCACTTGGTGGAATCAAAGATCAAAAATTAGATGGAAGCAAGTTGGAGACATTAATTATAATTATTTTCATCAGTATGCTTCGACTAAGAGGAACGAAAACCTGATTTGGCAGATTAAAGATGAGAACGGGACTATGGTGGAAGATTTGGAGCAAATTGAAACTGTTTTTTACAGTTTTTTTAAGAAGAAATGGTCAGCCAGAGATTGTATGCTTTCGGATTAGCCTTCTATTCCAGAAAAGCTGAGAATTTCCAAGGAGGATGCTGATTCACTGAACATGGATTTCACTAAAGAAGAATTGACAAAAGCTATCTTCAAGCAAGGTAACAATAAATCCCCTAGTTTAGATGGCATTACTACTTTTTTCAAATTTTATTGGAAGATTGTGGAGGAGGACACTTTGAAGGCCATTGATGAATTTTTTAAAATCGGTATTATGTATAATGAGTGGAAGGATACACTTATTGTTCTTATTCCCAAAATTAAAAAGCCTATTATACCTTCCAACTATAGGCCTATTAGCTTGTGTCAATCGACATATAAGTTTGTGGCTACCATGATTTTAAATAGAATGAAAAGGTACATTGCTAAGTGTATCACAGAAGAACAAGCAGCTTTCCTTAATGGTAGATCAATGTCTGATCATTGTCTACTAGCTCAAGAGGTTGTCCATAAGCTTAGAATTTCTAAGAGGAGAAAGGGTTTAATGGCGGTTAAGCTTGATATGGAGCAAGCTTATGATAGTATGAATTGGGAAACCTTATCTCAAGTTTTATACTTGTTTGGATTTCCAAGGAGGATGACTATGCTCATTATGGAATGTGTTAGGAGTGCTAGATTTGCCTTTATTATAAATGATAAAACCTCCAAATGGATAATTGGATAGAATGGCTTTAGGCAAGGGTGCCCTTTATCGCCATATTTGTATATTCTGTGTTCTCAACTTTTTTATTTGGCTATGGAGCAAAGAGGTCAAGGCTTGGGAATTTAGATTTCACAAAGATCTCACAGGGTTAGTCACTTGTTGTTTGCTGATGATGTTTTGCTTTTCTCTTAAGCTTCGAAGAATCTTGCCGCCAAGTTGAATAGAATCATTGTGGATTTCTGTTCATGGACTGGATTAAGGGTCAACAATGCCAAATCTCAAATCTTGTTTAGTAAGGGGATGAATAGAGTGGATATGTTACAGGTGAAGAAAATTCTGAAGTTTAAAATAGTGAAAGAACTTCAGTATCTTGGGGTCAAATTAATGTGAGAAGACCTGTAAAAATAGATTTCAAATTTATCTTGGATTCGGTGATGCTTAAGCTAAACACTTGGGGAAGTAAATGCCTATATTTGGCGGGAAAGATGACTCATGCTAAGACTTATCTATTAAGTCTTCCTAACTTCATTTCTGCTCACACTTTGGTTCCAAAGAAGGTTCTCTATGAGATTGATAGATGTGGCAGGATTTTTCTTTGGCATAAAAGGGATGGTAAAAAGGGGTTGCACTACATTGCTTGGAAAACTTTATGTAAACCAAAAGATCAAGGAGGGTTGAACTTTCATTCGGCAGTGAGTAGAGCTGGTCCTCTCAAAGCAAGATTGGCTTGGAGATTGCTAAAAAATCAAAACTCTTTATTAGATCAAATTATGACAACCAAATATGGTGATAGTTGGTGGCATGGTAGCGGTAGTTATGGCAAATCAATTGCTTGGAAGGTCTTGAATGAAGGTGTTGTACACTTAAAGCCACTTTTGAGGTGGAGAGTGGTTAATGGGAAGAAAATTGATGTTCTTAAGGACATTTGGCTTTTAGATAAACGTTTATTTGAATGGTCAATTACAGCAAACTGTGTAGATTTGGATGGATTAAAACTCAGCCATTTCATTACAGAGAACGGATTCTAGAATTTGGAGGAATTGAAAGGTTTTTTAACTAAAGAAATCATCACCTTGGTGTTACAGCTACCGATGGATAGGGATGCTAATGAGGATTATTTGGAAGAGATTAGCTTTCCTTCAGGGAAAACTATAATAGCCCGGGCTGTTGAAGCTTCTAGTAAGGAAGATAGTGGTGAAGGAGACATGGGGTTTTACACTTGGTTTAAAGCTGTTTGTTCGTGTTGAACTCTTCTGGTGGAGAGTGAGTAAAGCAGCAATCCCTACCAATGAATTTTTGAAGCATAAAAAACTTACATATGAAGAACTATGTGCTAGAGGATGTCTAGAGTGTGAAAATCTGGAACATATCACTGTCTGATGTAGAGAATTGCAGAAAATCATCAAACAGATCCAGAATTGGGGGATCTATATTCCGATTTTTGAATCCATGAATGAATGCTTAGCTGAGTTGAAAATTCTCTCTACTTTTACACGAAATACAGTGGGACTTTATTGTAATGCAGTGTATCATAATTGGAAAAGCAGAAATCCTGTAAAGCATGGAAAAACAGCAATATCCATTCCTATTCTGGCGGCTAATGCTCTTTATTCTGCTATTAATATCTTTAATCGTATCATTGATAGCTGGGGTGCTAACCTCCCTAGGGAGTTTCAAACTTCTTGGCACCGTCCACCGCTTGACTGGATTAAAATTAATGTGGATGCATCTCTCACTACTTCTTATACGGCTTGAATTGGAGGCTGTTTTAGAGACTATAAAGGAAGATTTTTGATTGCTTTTGGAGAAAAGAGAACGCATTGGGATATTGCTCATCTTGAGAAGGATGCTATTATGACTCTTAGAAGACTCATTCAACCGTGGATGCTTGAAAGTAAAGGAGTAATAATTGATGTTGATAACATCAACGTTATTAAATTCATTCAGAATTCTTTGAACAAAACTAATTGGCAAGGTTACAATCGGATGGAGGAGGACTTTCTTTTCTTGACCGATTTCAATAAGGTAATTCTTCATCATGTTCATAGAGATTGTAATAAGGTAGCTGATTTGTGGGCTACTTTAGCTTTAGATACAAACTTTTACTTTGATAGCTCTTCCTTTGCTAACATTCCTCCTTCTCTTTATTTTTTGTTGAAGAAGGAATGTGAGCCTTTTCTTTAGCTTGTAATTATCTTTCTTTCTTTTAATTACAAATTGCATTTCTCAAAAAAAAAAAAAGGAAGAAGCAAAAGCATCATCAAAATTGGAGAAAAGGTAAGGATAACAAATATTCTAAAGGATCTTCTAATGTTATTTGTTTTGAATGCAGGAAGCCTGGTCATGTCAGAGCGGATTTTCATACACTTCAAGATCACTCAAGCAAAGAAAATGGTGCGGAAAAACAAAAGCTCAGGAAGGACAAAAAGAGATTTTAAAAGGTGTTTTTGGCGGATTCTACATCTGATTCATCAGAGACTGAACCTGAAGATGAAACAACAAACTTGTGCTTAATGGCGGAAGATAATCTTGATCAAAGTGATGAAGAAGAGGTATGTAAACCAACTTATGATCAATTGTTCGAAATTTGTGAGAAAATTCATGCATCATACAAAAAACTCATGCTAGTTTGAAGTTGGAGCTTTTGAATATACAAAAGGAGCATGAAATTATTCTCAAAGATCATTCTACGACTGATTCAAATCACATGGCTCTACTTGATGAATTTGATGATTTAAATAAAAAGCATTCAGAATTAATTGATGAGCATGATGCATTAAAAGTTTCACATACCTCTCTCAAATCTGATTTGAAGAAATCTAAAGAGATAGAGAGCAACTTGAGGATTGATAATAATGCTTTAGAAAATATTAACTTGAGGCTTAAAAATGAATTGGACTCAATTAAGAGAAATTGAATGACACCGACTTTTGATCTAGAGCCAAGACCTAGGAAGAGGCATTACAATCCAAACCATTTAAGAAATCTTTTTCCTAGTGTTAGATGCTTTTCATGTGGCATGCTAGGACACATCTCACACACTTGCACTGTTCACCATAGTACACATTGGGTGTGGAGACCAAAATTGCATGATTCACAGCATAACACACAAGCATCACTTTCTACTATTCATAAGAAGGGACCCAAACCTAGTTGGGTTCCTAAATCTGACAGTTGTTGATTTATGAAGGATTGATCTCACTAAAGACCTCATTAGAGCATAGGATACTTGGAAAAAATGGAGGCTCACAGCTCATAATTGCTTAAACTTGCTTCTTCATAAATTCTTGAAATGCATTTGTTGATTAATGTTGTTTTTTGTTTTTTCGTGGTAGCTTTTTGTTGTTTTAGTTATTTGATCTTTTTTTTATTTTAATTTTGGTTTTCTATATGATGAGTTTTTCAAGCATTTAGATTTTGGAGATTTAAAGCCAATTTTTAGCATCTCTAAATTGATTAAAGGTAGAAACACCGTTGATGGTTTCCCTTCTTCTAACCTCTTTTAGTGGTATAATGTTTCTTTTCTAAACAAAGGTCTATCTCATTTTAACAAATGGTTTTTTGAAATTAAGATCTTTTTATCTTGTTACAATAATCTATCCTATATATAATGTTCAAAGTTTATTTTTTTTACATCTTTCAAGTTAATTGAAATCTTGCCATTGCACATATCAGATGATCTTGATTGTGTTTTGTGACTAGTTCTTCCCTATGTAAGAGAGAAAGCTCCTATTCTCTAATATCTAGAAGATATACTCACAACTAAGAATCATTTTTAAGAAATTGTAAAAGAGAATTTAGCTGACAAATTAAATAAAGGGGGAAGTGGCAAAGACGCCAATTTGAAATAAAAAATATATACACAAAAGTGTATCAAAAATCAAAAGATGCTCAAAGAGCCAATCAAAGTGACAAGAGGCATAAAATGAGCCCACTAAATGCAAGCTATTCTCTCTTTTCAAAACTTTTAAAACTTAGAATAACTCATGGGTTATTTGATATTGTCAAAGGCTTGATTTCAAATTTCATGATTGAGACAAAATTATTTTGGTATATTATTTTATAAGATATTTTTCATAGCCAAGTTTTGAACGGATTCTCTTTTTATCCAATTAGTTTCATATGAGTTAGGCCTTTTGTTTTCAAAAGTCAATTTTTAACCCTTAAAGAAGTATGAGCTAGGGATAAACAGAATCAGATATTCTACCATTTTCAGATTGTAACATTGTTAACTCATTGTCTTTTGAATCTCTAAAATTTAATGTTTTGGGAAATTTGTCATATGGATGCTTTGCTAAAACAATATATATATATTAAAAACAAAAAAATTTGTTTTTCTTTCCTTTGCTGGTTTTTAATTTTTTTGTTGTGGTTTTTAACTTTTTATTTTATTTATTTTTGGGACTTTCTCTGATCATCTCCATCTTTCCTTGGTTTCCAATTTTTTGTCACATCGTCCTAGCCGATATCTCTATAGTCTTGGACGGTATGATAATTTCTCTTCAAAATTTTATCTACTGAACTTTTCTGAGCTTGCTCTAAATCATCGTCCTGGATGATACCTTATCGTCCTAGACGATCTAATTAAACTCTGTTACAATCATCTTGATTATCTTGGCCGATACAACTTTTGTTCGGGCCAATGCGTTTATGACAATCGTCCTGGATGATACATTAGATCGTCCTGGATGATCCACGTGTCAATACATTTAAAATCCTTAAAACTGGCCCCGGACGATCCATTATTAGACAATCGTCCTGGCCGATCCACTGTTCGTCCTGGACGATACACGTGGCACAGCTTTAAAAAGTTTTAAATTTGGCTGGTACGATCAATTATTATCCATCATCCTGGACGATACACCTAATCGGCCCGGACGATCTTCTTTTTCAACAGTCGTCCGGCTTGACTCCTTGGGATGATCGCCTGTGTCTAATCATCCTGGCCGATACCTGATCGGCCCGGACGATCGGACCGCCTTTTTGACCAATCGGCATGTACGCAATAATTGAACCATATCATCCTGGACGATTCTACGATCGTCCTGGACGATGTGGCCGCTTGTTTAAATTTAGGCCTTCTAGCCATTATTTTTTACCTCAAGCTTCTTCTCCTCTCTTATTTGCTCACTGCTTTCTTGATATAGCTGGTGGAAAGCGAGTTCGACAAACTTCCAGGAGCTCTTCAAGGGCTAGGATTGATCCTTGTTTCAGGGAGGCAGAAGATAAAGCTGCTTACCATCGATATAAATAGTGTGGGATTACTCTCTCCAGAATCATCAACCCTATCCACCTCTCATATCCGGTATTAGACCTTTTTACCCACTCCTCTCTATGCTTCATTCTTACTCTTATTTTCCCCTTTAATTCTGATCTTCTTCGTGAATTCTTTGCAAATCTTTGCATAAACTCTGCTTAAACAGCCCTGACCTCCTATGTGAATCGACACCCGGTCGAGATCACATATCAGGACTGTGCTGAACTGTTGCAGCTATCCACCACTAGGGATAAGCTACATACCATTATCTCAGATCCTAATTTTAACTGATCCACTGCAAATAATTTCCTTCACCAGACCAACGCACCCTTTCATGTTGGAGAAACTAGCTCTTTAATCAAAGATGCTAGGACAATCAAGCATGTCCTTCGGACTTCCATTATTCCAAAAGCCGGGGACCAAGTCCACATCACTCCTCTACTTTCTCTGACTACCTTTTACATTATGGCACATAGAGAATTTAATGCTACTGACCTAATTTCTTTTTGCATTAATCATTTGACAACAATCTGCATTCTACGTCATAAGAGGAGACCGAACCTTGCTTTAGGATATCTCATAGCTTATATTCTTGAAACCAAATATCAACTTCAATATCCTGCTCCTCCCAACCTCCCAACTCTCTTCTACTCGAACAGCTCTTTCAATATCCTTCATAGTACTCGTCTCCACCCAGGGGATGGGGAACCTCAGGGGGCTGAGGAGGAGTAGGCTCCCGCTCCTATTCCTGAACCTACTCCTCTCCGCCAGCACTCACAATTTGATCAGTTAGTAGAGAGATTTGATTAGTTGGAGACCCGATTCAACACTTTTGTAGTTCACCACCAGCAGCAGCACGATGAGGTTATAACCCATTTCGATACCCTTGCTGTACACCAGCAGCAGCAGCACGACCAGGACATGGCCTGGTTTGGCTCTCAGTTTGCTATCATGACCAGTTTATTTCAGCAACCACCACCACCACCACCTCCTTCTTTTGATGATCAGGGTCCTTCATCTTTCTAATCTTAGATTCTGTTTCCATTAGTTGCTTATGTTTATTTTTCCTTCTTTTTGAACATTTTCAGCTTTCGTTGTTTTTTATTTCCCTCCTCCTTTTTGAGATGCCAAAAGAAGGAGTAATATGTTTGTACTGGTTGATTATGTTTGTACTTGTTAGTTTGTACATGCACTTATTTGTACTTGTTGATTATGCTTATTGCTTTAGTTTGTACTTGCACTTATTTCTACTATGAATTTTTGAAATTCTTGAATAACACTGCTATAATCATCAAAGTGTTTTCCATCATCAAAAAGGGAGAGATTGTTGCAAACTTGGTTTTATGGATTGTGATTTTGATGTGAGCAAACACTTTGACTGCCTATTTCTACTAACATTTCAGGGCCAAGAGATCAAACGACAAACGGAGCCAGATCAAGATTGGGTAGACTAGGTCTGAGTCAGTCTGTATTTTTTCTTTTTCCCTTTCTTGAGTCAATTGTAATCTTGTGAAGTGTCTGATGCTAAGTAGCCCTACACACACACACACACTTGAGAGATTTAGAATTTCTATTTTTACTCACATCTTCTCGGACGATATTTATATCGACCTGGACGATCGAGTTCAAAACAGAAACTCTAATTAGGATTTCTTAATTAAGGCAGCCGTCATTAGCCGATCGGCTCAGATGATACTTGTTTCGTCAAGGACTATAGGATCAAAATAGAAAGAAATAGCCGCCATAATCAATTTAGGTATTCTGCATTTTTGGAAATCAGCCAGGACGATCTTGGATCGGCCTAGACGATATTGCACAATTATGCCTAAATTGATCCGGCAATCAAGGAAGAAATTAAGGATGAATTGATACGATCACATCATCCTGGACGATTGCAGGATCGACCGGGATGATATATTCAAAAACCCTTAGTTTTTCCTGGACGATATATATCGGCCAGCACAAATTCAGGAGGTGTTTTTGTAAGGGCTTCTCCGCCTAGCTGTGGGGGCTAAAGGAGGGTCACGTTGGTAGTGCAATACTCGGAGGGTGCCTCCGGGGAGTGGTCGTAGGTCAAGTTGACCACCCACTATAAACCCTTTTGTTCTTTTTACTTCTTCTGCACTTTAATTTTCTGCACTTGCTTTTCTGTGGTGACTTTGGTTTGTGATATTCATTCTTTTATTTAAAGTTTTTTTTAAAATACCAATTAACCTCCCTCTTGGTTATCCTCGGGACTAGTTCATAGGCCTAACATCCCTAACGAACTTTCAACTTGAACTTTTGATTTGCTAATGCTATAGAAGAAATAAGAGGAGAACTTGCAGGGAAATTCTATCTTGGCCCCCCTGCGAGCCATTGAAGTTTTTTTTATAGTAGTTTCAAACCAATTACAATGTAGTTAAACTAATTGTTCAATTACAAGTAATCTACCCACTAATAATAACAATAGCCTAGACTACTATAGAAAACTTAGATTAAAATATCATCATACAAATTGTATCAGGATGGGTTTAAATACTGTTAAATTTATCTAGAAATTAGTGCAGTGCAAATTCGTTAAATATAATACTAATCTCAAACCAAATAAAAAGGTATTCAAACATCCTGTTACCATTTGTATCAAAATATTTTAACAAAGTTTTCTTTTACAATAATTGCTGGCCGATCCCTAATTTTCTTCCTAGTTGCTATAACTTTTCCTCCACTGTTGCTATTTAATATTGATCTTTCATCACCTTAAACAAAAAAATTACCTAGGTATTGCTGCTGCTATTCCTTCTACTACCACTCTGATTCTGATTGCTCACAGCTTTCAAAATAGAATCCTTCGTCCCCACCATTCTACAGCTCATAAAATCTCTCAAAATAAATGGTGCCTTGCTTTTAAAAAAAAAAAAAGCAATAAGCAACTTTTTATTCACAAACTACTTACAAGAAGATTCATCCTTCAACAATTCTAGAAAAGAAGGAGGAACTTTATCCCTAGATAAATCATCCCAATAGAAGGACGAAAAAAGAGCATAGTTAGCACAAAAATTAGCTAACTTATTACAATTTCTATTAGCAAAAGAAAAAATGAAATGCTTAAAATTAGAAAGAAAATCTAAATCCTTAGGCTTTAGAAATTCTTCATCTAACACTAGCTTTGTAAAGGAATTTTGAAAGATCTTAATGACATTCAAATTGTCACCCTCAATCACAATGCCTTTAACTTCAAGCATCCAATCTTGAATATAATCTCTCAATGCTAGAATTGCAAATAATTCCATTTGCGAGCAATCCCAATGAAGACATTGAAATCCAAAAGCAACTAATCCATGGCCTTTACAGTCCCTGAAAACTACTCCAATGCCAGCTTTGTTATTAGGAGGAACTGAAGCATCTATATTCACCTTGATCCAACCCGGAGGAGGAGGATGCCAAGAAGATTGTGACAGCTTAAACAGCTTATTAGCATTCCAGTTATTATGGATTAAACAAGAATCAAAAGATGAAACAGTCTGAATAATGGAATTTGAAGCAATGGTAGAACAACTGTCATCCGTCCCTTCATGAACTAGTTTATTTTTGCTTTTCCAGCAATAGAAAACCACAGAGCAAAGCCGATTTCCAAGGAACGGATTAGATGTAGCCAATTTATTTAGTAACAGATAACATCCAGTTAAAGAATCAAATGCTGGAATAATAAAATGCCAATCAGCATGCATTTTCAATACCCATTTAATTAAATAACATTTTGAAACCACGTGCTCTGTATCTTCCATCTCCTTAAAACCTCTCGGGCAATCTCCAAACTCAGCAAGCCTCCTATACAAAAGAAATTCAAACGTAGGGATACCATTCCTGTATAATCTCCACCAAAACATATCAATCTTTGGCTTTAACATCAATTTCTTTCTCCAGATCAAATTTTTATCTTCTCTATCATTATCAAATCTTTTCTCATTTGCAATTGCTGCTATAGATCTACCAGAGAACTTCTTGATACAATCCAGCTTGTCTTCATTAACTTCAATATGAATTAGTATTGAGATGATCATTTCAATTAGGTATTGACCAAAACAGAGCTTCAGTTTGTTCATATCCCACATTCCATCAGAAATAAAAGCCCAAACCTGACAAAATTCTGGATTTAAGACAGTTTCAAAAGTAGGCCATTTATCAGTTATCTTATCCATAATCCAAATGTCTTTGAAAGTATCTACATTCTCTCCATTAGAAATCCTCCACCTCATAACAAGGTGTAAATATTTTGCTCCATTTAGGATGATTTTCCAGGTTGAAGAGCAACAGCTTCTAGTAGCAACATTCCATAATACATTTCCATATTTGGCTCTTAAAACTCTATTGAGAAGAGAGTTGGGCTTTTTAATGAAATTTAGCGCAAAATAGACCTCAAAGGTCCCAATTTCTCCACCATAGATTGTAAACCATAGCCTCCTTTATTTTTTGGTTTATACAAGATGTTCCAAGTAACATAGTGCATTCCATAACTTCCATCTTTTTTCAAATCTCTGCACATTTTCTCCACTTCATATAAAACTCCCAAAGGAATCAGAGAATGGCTAGATATATAAATAGGCAATGATAGAACTGAAGAATTGATCAAAGTAGTTTTTCCTGCAAGAGAAATAAAATTAGTTCCCCAAAGGTTTATTTTAGCCGCAGATCACAATGAGTTTGTTGAAATCTGATTTGACCAATCTTATAAGTGCAATCTTTACTCCCAAATAATCAATCTCTTTCACCATTTTCATCTTGATAATCTTGAGAAGAGATCTACAATCCCTCTTTTTCACAGTTTTTCTGAAAAGAACCACTGATTTAAGCAAGTTTATTTTCTGACCTGTCCAACTACAATAGTTCTTCATGGTTTTATTGACTTTCTTCAAACATTTCTTTTTAGCTCTTGTAAATTTCACAATGTCATCATCATACATTAAGTGAGAAATCATAGGGCCATTTGGATTAATTTTTACACCAATCCTTTTCCCTCTATGTCCAAATTCTTCTGTCAATAATTGGGAACACATGATAAAAAGAAAAGGAGACAAAGGGCATCCTTGTCTAAATCCACAATAGGCCTCTATCCAGTTAGAACTTTCACCATTAATCAAAATAGAGAATTTGGGATTAACAACACATTCCATAATTAACTTTGAAAAAAACTTAGGAAACCCAAACCAATCCATCATTTTTTCCAATATAGACCAACACATGCTGTCATAGGCCTGTTCCATATCAACTTTGATAGCCACCAATCCTTTCTTAGCTTTAGAGTGTCTAAACTTGTTAAACAATTCTTGAGCAAGTAATATTTGATCTGACATTGACTGTCCCTTTATGAAAGCATTCTATTCTTTAGATATGATTTTAGGAAATAAGAAACTCATCCTGTTTAAGATCATCCTAGCCACAATTTTATAAATAGCATTACACAAGCTAATGGGACAATAGTTAGCAGGAGTCAAGGGAGTATCTACTTTGGGAATTAATACCAAATTAGTCTCTTTCCAACAAGGGCAAAGAGAACCAGAAATAAAGAAATCATTGATAGCAGCCCATACACAAGCTTCATGATTTACCAATAAGATTCAATAAAAGAATACGTGATGCCGTCAATACCTGGTGATATATTGGATTCCATGTTTGTAATAACCTCCTCCAGATTTTCCATAGAAAATTCTTTTCATAGAAGTTTACAATCCTCCTCATCGAGCTTATTAGAAGGTTGCGGCCATCCTTCTAATCTACAATTCCTTGATTTCCATTTACAGCTAAAGAACTTGATAAAAACTTCTTCAATGCTCTGCTTGTCTTCACAGATGAATCCTTCTTCATTTTTAACACCATTAATCCTATTAGCATTTCTTCTTGCCGTGGCAAAAGCATGGAAGAACTTGGAATTTGAATCTCCATCTTTCAACCATTGAATTTTTGCCCTCTACTTCCACCACATGCTAAGCTTGCCCAGCGTGATATTAAAGTCCGCAATTTTAGACCTAAAACAACAAAAGCTTCAATTCTGATAAACCTCCCAAATTCACTTCTTCTTCTTGTAATTCCATTATTTCTCTTTTCAGCTTATCTTTTTCTTCAACCAGGTTTTTATGTTTTTCCTTACTCCAAAAGAATAAGGACCTCAAAGTTCTTTTGAACTTGGCATTTAAGATGTCTGTAGCAGAACCTCTAGTTCGTTTGTTCCAAGAAGCTAGAACCACTGAACGAGATGCTTTATAAGATAACCAAGTATCTTCAAACATAAAATTTCTCCTCTTTATTCACTTGGAAGCCAAGATTTTAATAGAGATTGGACAATGGTTCGATGCTATTCTAGCTAGATGCCTTACCACCGCCATCTGGAGAAGATTTAGAGCAGCACAATTAAGAAGACATCGGTCTAATCTCTCTAAGATCCTTCCTCCTCCATTTTTAATCCTTCCTCCTCCATTTTTATTATTTACACCTAGTGTATTTAGGACCCAAGAAGCCAACTTCATGTAGGTCTCCTTTACTCATGAAAGAGAGCATGTCCTGTGAACCTTGAGAATGTACAAACTTCTTCCCATCTCTCTTCTCACTTTGGGATATTATGAAATGGTGCCCTGCTGCGAGCTTTATTATCGCCAATTTCCTTACTTTTAACTTCAATAACCTGCCTTCCATTCTCCATGGGAGCAATTTCTTCACAGCTGAGTTTCTCTACTCTCTTCATCTCGTCCTTCCAAGAATCTATCTTGAAAATCACAGTTTTCCTTTGGGGTTCTTCCGAGCTTGAATTTGATGCTTCTACTGGCGACAATTCCTCTAATTCTGTAGGAGACTTTGAAGAAATAGTTATTTTCTCTCTGCAATGTTTCACGTGGGGTTCTTAAAGTCACAGGAGCAGCCAAGGACTTTTCTTCTACCTTCAACGTCTCAAAGATTTTGATGGGAGAGAGGAGAGATCCCTTCAATACATACTCGCACTAGGAGGTGGGAATGATGAGGTCATCGTTGGTGAGGTCCTGCCAGATATAGCCAGTTTTGTACTTCCTGTAATAACAGTATAATCTATGAAATATGCATGTCGTTGTAATATAATGTCACATATAATAATCAGATTTTCCATTTAAATATAGAATTAAATCTCTATTAAGTAAGCTTATATCTATTAATAATATAGTATTAACTACCAAATATCAATGAACTAAATTACCTATCTTTTAATATCATTGATGAAAGTATTATCTTAAGATGTCATTTGTTATCTATTTCATAATACAATGTTACATAGCAGTGGTTGACATTGAGCTAAGGTTTCGTTTGGAACAACTTTTTTACTACTTCTTAAAGCAATTTTTTTTAAGTACAAAAATTTTAACTTTAGGGTGAATATCTCCAATAATTAATATTCTCATGTGATTAAGTGAGCTCTAAATGCATGTTATTTGATGATACTTCGATCTATTTGAGTGGAGTGATGGCTGATGTAAGGAACTCTCATGTAAAAAAAATAGAATATTGTTAAGATATGTGAAATTTTATATTTAGGTTTGGTTTAGTAAATTCTGAATTCTTTATTGCGTGGAATAATAAATCCTCTCATGTAAATTCTGAATTCCCCATTTTGGTTGCTGATCCGTTGGGAGCTACTTGTGATGTACCTATTTTGGATGCTGATCTAATGGGAGTTCATGAATCAGAAAATGGACTCAATCAAAATTCAAATTCTGAATTCAAAAATGCTAAAATTGTGGATGATGTTAAGGGAACCGTTGGTAATAAAGCTGGTCCATTGGATGCAGTTTCTACCGATGTTGCTGATCTGTTGGGAGCAAACAAATCAGATTTTGAATTCAAAATTTTGATATTTAGGAGGAAGAGAAGGATGCTATTAATTTTGTAATAGAATTGGCTATTGTTCCTACTTTAACTGTTTTAGCGGCTGAGTCAAAGGTGGCTGATGAACATAATTCAACTTCTCCTACTACTAATTCAGCAACATTTTTGGAAATGAAAGATAGTATTGATGGTTTGAGGATATTTCTCCTCCTTCTGCGATTAGTTTGAATTTTAAAAAAATTGTTTTTAAGAAAGAAAAAAGTCTGTCTACTAAAATGAGTGGTTCTTCCGGCTCTAAGCACATATTGTTCAAAGAACTTCAAGCCTTAGGATCTGTGAAAGATCTACCTAGAAGAAGTTTGGCTGAATTCAAAATGAAGAATGTTATGAGAGGTTCTTCTCTATTATCTCATTAATATGCAAGCTGGTTTTCTCTTTGCTATCAACAAAGTGGAAAGTTACTTGAGCATGGAGCAATTTATCAAAGAGTTTGTCATAATACTAGCTTTGAATTACGACTTTGGAAGTTGGAAGAAACTTATGGAATATCTATCCGTGATATTCTTAGGTGGTTTTTCGAAGTCTTTGAAAATTTGTATTTTTCTTTTTAGCTTTTGTTACTTCTTTTTTCTTTTAGTTTGTTATTTGTTTTTTTTAACTTATTCTAATTGCTTATGGGATCGTTATTAAATCTTATTCTTTAACCGAGTGGGAACTCTAGGATACAAACCAACCCTCGGGTTGTTTAAAACTTTGGTATCCCCTGCAACTAAACGGTTTTAAAATAGGAAATAGTGGGTTTCATTTCAATTATAATAAGTTTACTTTAACATATTTGCTTTCAATAAGGCTTCTTTTCATGTTGATAAAGGAACCATTAGTTTCTTCTTTCTAGTTTGTATTAGGTTGTTTTTTCTTTCAATTTAATGCATTATTTTCATTTCTTCAAAAAAAAAAAAAAAAAAAACACAGTAAGAAAGCCATCCCAAACGAAGGCTTAGTCTACTATCAAATAACTGAAATATATATTTATGCAGCAATATGAAGTTGTTGACATTCAAAAATAAACTTAATTTCTTATATTAAAAATAGATTTAAAAATTAAGTGATATTATCGTTATGTATCAAGCCTAATTTTTATCTCCATTGATTCATTCCCTAACAATTATAATTGGTTAAATAATCATTATTTTTATTGGGTGATTAAGCTTACATCAAATATTCATCTTTTATATTTGATATCACATTAACTTCTTGTTTCATTGCAAAATAGTTTTTCTTTGGAGTACGTGGTTTTTGAATAATTTGCATAATGCTAACCCATTTTAGATATATATTATCAGCCAAATAATAACACATGTTATATTCTTTTCCTTGAATGATGTAACAATAGGGAGGAGCTATAGCTTTAGTGAGATTGGAGAATAGTTGGAAAGATTCCAACATATTTATATCATTATTAGTATCTTGAAAACCAAAGTAATCATGTCATATCCAAAGATCATAATCTGTCGTAGCCTCTGGAATAATTGTAGGTGATCTGGTACATCCCACGTATTTCCCAGCCCACCCGGTAGGACAATTTTTCCACTTCCAATGCATACAATCAAAACTACCCAACATCCTTGAAAAACCACATTATTTATTAATCTGAAGGAATCTAGCCACATCATTATTTGTTGGTGATCTTAAATAATGCTCTGAAAATAACTACTACTCTACAAAATCTCTTCACGCATTCGATTGTTGTTGATTTGCCTATTCTAATATATTTATTTGTGGAATCTACGGGTAATCCATATGCTAACATCCGAAGGATAGCTGTTACTTTTTGGAGAAGTGATAAATCAATCTTATCGGGTCGATCCATTCATTCTTGGAAGTAGCTATCATGTGCTTTTACTACATCAAGTACGCGTAGGAATAATATTCGGGCATTCGATATCTCCGTCGAAACATTGTATCATTGTATACTGGATTATTTGAGAAGTCATCTTGGTAGAGTCGACGATCCGCATCCCCTTGATCACGGTTGATGAAAGCGCACCCTGTAACTGAGTAGGCATCATGTATGTTAAGCTTTGGGTATGCCTCATCAGAGTCAGAAAATCTAACCCCTAAATCGGATAAACAATAATCTCCTTGAATCTCTACATTTTCTCTAAATTTAGATGATGAAAAATATAATATTCGTGGCTCTCAATCTAAATGGCCGATTGCGAAGAAGAAAGCAAAGCTAAAAAGAAAAATTAATGAAAAGATGTCAATATTTATTTAAACTCTAAAAGTGGGAAACAAAGAACTAATTGAGTAATTAAAAAAAATAAGTGCATAGAGACAAATAATATATGAAGCTTCAAACTAAAAATTATGCCTTAAAGAACTCAAGGAAAAATATAAAATATTGTTTCAAGACTTAAGTTATATACAGAATCCTGCTATTCGTGCATTTGTCCAAGCTGAACAAGCACGAATTTTAGAAAAGAGGTTTCTGACAACAACAAGATCAACAACAACCTCCTTCTTCAAACTCGTTTGGACAATTTTTCAGTGATCTTGGAGGAGTCGACACCACTCTTCCGGATTATTACATTGTCCTAACTCACTATTTTATTACTATAACAGTTATGTTTTGACTGCACTTTTACTATGCTTTTAATATAGACAGCGAGAAATCTGGATGTATCTCTTTGTCAGGTGACCAGACCTAATAATTTTCCATAAGAAGAAGATTGACCTTGAGGAGGTCGGGGCTGGTGCGGTTGAAGGCTGAAGCGAGGTGGACAATCGGGTTGGGTCTTTGATTGAGAGATAATCGATGAACAAGGAAGGTCGTCGAGGCTTGCAGCTTTGATCTTGAGGAGAAGGTAGAAAGGAGGAGGGAAGGAGGTGGTTGGAGGCTTATAAAGTTGGATTGAGCCATCAAATCAGAGAGATATGTGGCTGTGGAGTCGATAGTGGCTTGGAGGTGGAATCAGCAAGAGGAAGTGTTGTGAGAAAGGGTTCGGGAATTGCAGGGAGAAAGGGCGTCAGTCCTGTTGCGGCTTGCGACCGAGAGGAAAGGTGAAGGAAGTGACTTGCGGCTGTCTTGGGGTTTTAGCATGGAAGAAGAGTCGGACTGCAGTAGGAATTTCGGATTGTTCGGATGAGGGAATCAAAGGATTCGGCTTGTGTGCGACAGAGACGTTGGAGTTCGGATGGGATTGCGACAGTTAGGTCAGGAGCAAAGAGATCGGGGAGGTTTGCGAAAGCTGTGTGAGGAAGAAGGGAATAAGGCAAGCTCATTTTATGGATGCAAACGACGAGACATTGGCTCTAAAGCGGCGCCGAATCGCAGAGTTACGGCGTTTATTATTCTGTTTGGAGGTTTAAACGAGGTCGTGCAGAGACTAATAAAATTACGTCACTTTTTTTTGGGAAAAAAATTACGTTACTTCATTGCTGGTACTCGTATTCGGTATCTCCCGATACCGCTGGTACTAACCCATCTGATGTATGCATAGAATAATAGCTACGGACGAGAAATTATTCTGTGTGGAATCCGATCACAACGATGTGTTCGATTGCTTACGTGGAAAGGGTTAAACAGTCAATTGACTTGCGTAAACCTCGTAAACCCGACCCGTCTTCCAGCCCAACCCGAGAATTTAGGTTGGCACTTCTTTTTTCAGAATTTAAGGCGCGCGCGAATAACCGCAATATATAACGCTTAGAGCCAAAATTTTTGCAGAGAAGCCAAAAATTTCGCAAAGAAAATGCCGATGAAGATGGAGATTGATCTGGAGGGGGATGTTGGTTTTAATAAGAAGACAATATTTTCGCAGGTCTCGGAGGAAGCAGATAACCTGGAGAATGCCGACGTCCCGGAAACAAGCGCACATGAAGCAGAACACGTAGAACCAGTGGGACTAGACGAAACGTTCAGCATCTCGGTAAAGTTCGCCTCCTTCCAAGTTTTCTTTGTGCATTTATTGTGTTTAACAAAGATGCGGTTTTTTATCAACAATGTGCATAATATAGAATTATAATTGATTTAAAAAGAATACTCTATGTTTTCTTCTTCTAAAGCATTATTGATCTAGGCAACAATTAGGATTTTGTAGTTCGATTTTCTTATTTCAAAGGTTTGTTGCGTATTATTTGCGTATGTATTGCGTATCTGTTTGATATACATTGAATATTTTCTGTGTATACATTGTGTATACATTGCGTATATATTGCGTATACATTGCGCATATGTTGGGTTTTTATTGCGTATTGTGTTGCTTAATTACTGCTTATAGGTTGCGTATTGGTTGTGTATTTTACCATTCATTTAATGCGTATTTCTCAGGATGTTTATGTTAATGAGAAAGAGGCATACGAGGCTTATCATTCTTATGGATAAAATCTTGGTTTTAGTGTTCGTAAGGATCATCACAGTTACTGGCCAAATTCCAGAAATTTAAAATCCAAGGACTTTGTTTGTTCAAAAGCTGGTTTCAAGAAGTTTCCTGATCTCAATATCCAAAGAAAATATCGAAGATCAGATACTCGAACTGGTTGTCCAGCTATGGTTAGGTTTACAGTGGATGAAGCTGGATATTGGAAGGTGAAAAAATTTATTGAAAATTACAATCATGATTTGTCTAGGCCAGAAGACCGACATCTTCTTAGATCATGCAGGAATATGTGTGATGAAAAAGCTTTTGTTCTTAAAGCAAAGACAGATGCTGGGATAAGAACAATTGATGCATTTTCCTTCCTTGCTGATGAAGTTGGAGGTGTCGAAAATATATCAAGACCAGGCAATGGCTAGGGCCATAGAAGTTGCACTACCTCACAGTCGTCATAGACTGTGCCAATGGCATATCCGTAAAAAGGCTCCATCAAAAGTATCGTGCTACAATACCAATAACAAAGTCAAAGGCCTCTTCAATAAGTGTTTGAGCAGATGTGACTCTGATGAGGAGTTTGAGAATGCATGGGCTGAATTGATCATACAAGGGAACCTCCAAGATCATGTTTGGTTGCAGGATCTTTATAGGATAAGGAATAAGTGGTCAACTGCCTTCAATAAGGATTATTTTAGCATGGACATTCTATCCACACAACGTAGCGAGTCTACTAACAATGTGTGTCATGGCATTTCTAAGCCCACAAGTTCTATAACTAATTATTTTTTGGGTTTAGAGAAGTTGATGAGGAATTGGCGCCGGAATGAACAGGATGAGGATTATAGATGCAACCACTCCGAAATAGAACCTGTAATAAAAAACTGCTCAACATTAAAGCAAGCTGCTCAATTTTATTCAAAGAAACTATATTCATTTTTTGAACAAGAATTTTTATAAGGTGTAGCTATAATGAGTGTAGAGCTTGAGTCTAGTGATTCTTCTAAATTTTTTGTCTATTACACAGAGACCAAGGATCACTCTAAACCATGGATTATTGATTTTGATGCACAAAATGATAACATTCAATGCTCCTGCAGAAAGTTTGAAACGATGGGTTTATTGTGTTCTCACTGCATAATAGTTTGAGGCAAATGGCTATTGGAAAAATCCCCGAGAAGTACCTACTGTTGTGATGGTCAGCACGAGCTCGACAAGATATATATGCTGGTCTAAATTTGAAAGAAAATTCTCATAATAGCTCTGAAGCTAGTGGATTCATATTCAGAAATTATATCAGCAGGTTTGCATATAAAATGAGCGTACGAGCGCAGCTGAATGAGGGTGGTGAAGAATTCCTAATGGCTGCGATGAAGGGTACATCTGAAAAACTCGATTTGATTATTTTTGGGAAGAGAAAGACATACAAGACTACACAGGGTGGCAGTGTACAACTGAAAGACCCTCTAAAGCATAGGCCTAAAGGCATATCCAATGCTAGGCTGAAAAGCCACTGGGAAAGGAAGACAAAGAGTATGATATTTTATTTTCTGAATAATTTTATTTATTGCCTATTTTGACATATTGTTATTAACTTTTTTAACAAGAAAACCACCAATGAAGAAATACACAACAAAAATTGAGACTCCTTCAAGCATGCCCGAATGCTTAACTAAGGATTTCATAAATTCTGTACACTCCAAGCAACCCTCAGATCAGTAGTGTAATTTCACAAGCATGCCCGAATGCTTCACTGAGGATTTCATAAATGTTGTACATTCCAATCAGGCATCTCCAGCTAAGTAGTACTATTTCTCAAGAATGCCCGAATGCTTCACGGAGGATTTCATATCACAAGCATGCCCGTCTAGTCAGGCATCAGTACAGCAGTTCAACAGCATGCCTGAGTGCATGACAGACGATTTCATAGCTGGAGAATCGTCCAGTCAACCATCAGTAAAGCGAGCAAAGCATTCTAATTTCACAAGAATACCCAAATGCTTCACTGAGGAACACATAACAGGTGTACGTTCCAAAAATCCATTAGCAAAATACCTGAAGTTGATGATGGATATAATTAAAACAGAGAAATCTATGTTATAAGAATATTTGTATGATTGATATTTATTTGTAACAATATTTGTTGATGGATATTTATTTGTAAGAATATTTGTTTGAGCTGTCAAATTTAATTTGCGTATGTCCTGCGTATATAGCGCGTATACAGTGCGTATATAGCACGTATACAGCGCGTATACAATGCATATAAAAATATATACAGATCGTATTTTCTATGTTTTTGAAAATGCAATCTATTTTCCATTATTACTAAATAATTTTAACCCATTATGAATTTATGATCTCCTTTATTGCATTTCATAAAGTTTTAAAGTAACATTATTGCTTTGAATGAATTTATTGCTCACTATAAAAAAATGCAGTCGTTTACGAATTTTATGCGTATGATCTGCGTCCTTAACGCGTCTACTTTGCGTAAATAGTGCGTACTATACTCATAATCGAATAAAATGAAGGTTCAATGTACACTAACACCAACTCTCCCTTTATTGTTGTATTTAAATATTTCACACATTAAATTCGAATAAATTTGATTTTTTTTTGAAAAACCAAGAACTGTCTTCTGTTTATAGACGGCATATGATCTGCGTTCTGAACGCGTATGAAATGCGTATACTCTGCATAATTTGGATACCTTCTTAATCGACTTGAATTAAGGATCAATTGTGGGAAACCCTATATTCGACGCCCATTGCTGGTTTTATTGATGAGGAGGTGCATTCGAATTAATTTGACCCCCCTCCAAATACTCTAATGAATGCTCCACCATAGGAGCATAACACCCACACTCTAGAACCATCACTTATGTAGCACAAGGGTGTACACAAACAACAAGTCTCATTGAGAAATTCTTTCAAATAATTTTCAAACAATCCTAAAATGAGTATTTGAATGAGTCATACCGAAAGAATGCATCGAATCATTTAAATTCGAATTAATTTGATTTTTTATGAAAAACCAAGAATTGTCTTCTACGTATAGACGGCGTATTATCTGCGTTCGGAACGCATAAGAAAAGCGTATACTCTACGTATTTTGGATACCTAAATGAAAACCTTCTTAATCGACATGAATTAAGGATCAATGGTGGGAAACCCTATATTCGACGCTCCTTGCTGGTTATATTGATGAGGAGTTGCATTCGAATTAATTTGACTCCCCTCCACATACTCTAATTAATGCTCCACTATAGGAGCATAACACCCACACTCTAGAACCATCACTTGTGTAACACAAGGGTGTACACAAACAACAAGTCTCATTGAGAAATTCTTTTAAATAATTTTCAAACGATGCTAAAATGAGTATTTGAATGATTCATACCGAAAGAATGCATCGAATAATTTAAATTCGAATTAATTTGATTTTTTATCAAAAAACTAAGAACTATTTTCTGCGTATAGACGGCGTATGATCTGCGTTCGGAACGCGTATGAAATGCGTATACTCTGCGTATTTTGGATACCTAAATGAAAATCTTTTTAATCGATTTGAATTAAGGATCAATGGTGGGAAACACTATATTCGACGCAACTTGCTGGTTTTATTGATGAGGAGTTGCATTCGAATTAATTTGACTCCCCTCCACATACTCTAATGAATGCTCCACCATAGGAGCATAACACCCACACTCTAGAACCATCACTTGTCTAGCACAAGGGTGTACACAAATAACAAGTCTCATTGAGAAATTCTTTCAAATAATTTTCAAACGATGCTAAAATAAGTATTTGAATGATTCATATCGAAAGAATGCATCGAATCATTTAAATTCGAATTTATTTGATTTTTTTATCAAAAAACCAAGAACTATCTTCTACGTATAGACGGCGTATGATTTGCGTTCGGAACGCGTATGAAATGCGTATACTCTGCGTATTTTGGATACCTAAATGAAAACCTTCTTAATCGATTTGAATTAAGGATCAATGGTGGGAAACACTATATTCGATGCTCCTTGCTAGTTTTATTGATGAGGAGTTGCATTCGAATTAATTTGACTCCCCTTCACATACTCTAATGAATGTTCCACCATAAGAGCAAAACACCCACACTCTAGAACCATCACTTGTGTAGCACAAGGGTGTACACAAATAACAAGTCTTATTGAGAAATTCTTTCAAATAATTTTTAAACGATGTTAAAATGAGTATTTGAACGATTCAAACCGAAAGAATGCATCGAATCATTTAAATTTGAATTAATTTGATTTTTTTATCAAAAAACCAAGAAATGTCTTCTGCGTATAGACGGCGTATGATCTGCGTTCGGAACGCGTATGAAATGCATAT